>NC_085993.1:51469679-51589679 GCF_030014385.1 Trichomycterus rosablanca
TCAGTTCGATGCCACACGTGTAGCTCAGAAGCTCAGAAGCTCGGAGGTTCGAATCCGCCGCGTCTCAAGATGGGAGCTTGTTGCTTCGAGAGGAAAGAACACAGGAAGTTTGGGAAAATGAACTGCTGGAGAAAAGTGAGTTCCGATTCATCCTGTCTGTCCTGCTGAGACTGGTTAGAGAAGTTAGTTACTGGTTGTTAGATGGTTGTTGGATTGTTGGATTGTTCTAATTTAAATCTGTTCCTTCGTGCTCCTCATGCGTTTGGTCCTGGATGTATGAACGGGGTTTATTGTTGTTAGAAGATCCAGATTTTACTTCTTATTTAGTCAAATGTGCATCATTTTAATAACATAAACACTTTTTATTTGTTTAGTCGGGCTTTTATTAACAGAACCGAGTTGTTTACAGACGTCTATTATTGTTCAGCCTTTTTTATTCACTTAATCTGAACCAGTCTGGAACTTATTTGGTTTATATTTTGGAGTCTTGTATTTTATAAATACATAGTCTGTCAAACTTGATTAAGTTGCATAAAAAAACTTTTATTTTTTACTAAAATCTGTTTTGCAGGACCTGGCTGTCTGGTCGTCTGGTCTTTTTACACAAAAAATGGACTCGAATTAATATTAATTATAATTTTCTGATTAATAAATGAAAGATTTTGGCTGAAATTAATATTAATTATAATTTCCTGATTAATAAATGAAAGATTTTGGCTTAAATTAATATGAATTATAATTTCCTGATTTAATAAACAAAAGATTTTGGCTCAAATTAATATCAGTTATTATTTCTTGATTAATTAAAAAAAGATTTTGGCTCAAATTAATATTAATTATTATTTCCTGATTAATAAACAAAGGATTTTGGCTCAAATTAATATTAATTATAATTTTTTGATAAACAAACAAAAGCTTCCGGATCATTAATCAGAATTACTTTTAGTTTTTGCTTATTGATAATAATAATATTAATATTTCATACAGCGGAAGTTCAATGTGCTTTACAGGACAGAAAATACAGCAATTTTATAATTTCTCTTGAATGATCTATAAAACTGACTCCAGGTTGGAGGAAAACTGCACAGACTGAACCCTCAATACAGTACCTGCTGATCTGTTGTGTATTTTACTTAGAGACAATTAAAATCAAAGTAAAATATGGTATTTAGGATGAATTTTAACAAGTGCTAAGTTCCTAGGTTGTGTTTTGTTGTGAAATGTGGTCGACACTTCCTCACACACACACACACACACACACACACACACACACACACACACACACACACACACACACACACTCACTCTTGAGTCACTCAGAGGAAGTGAAGTGCTGAATGCCTCATAACTCAGGGTTTCTCCGAAGCTCCGTTAGCTCACGCTGTCCGGGCTCCAGATCTTCCTCAGAAAGCTCTTATGTCATAAGATGAAGCAGTTTGTCACCCTGTAGTGCGTCATTGGGTTTGTTCAGGTTGCTCGTAATGGGTTTGCCGCTATTGCAGCAATTCAGGGGAGATCATGAGTAATAACTTCTCACTCAAAAAGATTCATTCCAGGATCTTCAGTCCAGCTCACAGTTAATGTGTGTTTATGTGTTTAGTTAAAGGCGTAAGAAAATACTCTCTTATATAGAAAAGCATTTTAACACAGTATAGTAATACACTACTATTAGTCGGTTCTGGGAGTGGAGTCGAGTTTCGAGGTATTTTTTCCCATAAGGATGTTTGGGGAACCTGTTAATGCGTCCATGGTCCCGTGGAGCTGCAGATATTTTAGTCTCATGTAAAATAATGAGGTTGTTTTTGACACTTAAACACTGAAAATAACACAAATATAATATAAACACACTGAAATACAATTACTAACAGTTAAACATCAATAAAAATACAATAAAAGCTGCACTTTAGTTTTACTTCTTTATTGTTTCATGACACTTCTTAATGGTGGAGATGCTCGATCTTGGAATAGCGTATTCCCTTCAGTACCGGCGCATTCACATTCTGCGCCGCTGTGCCGTTATTTCCTATGAAGTGTGATGGCGGTGCACAAAACTTAGCGTGACTTATTGTAGTAAAACAGCGAGTGAGGAATGTGATTAGTGGAGGAACTTATGAGCAGTAATAATGAAGAGAAGTTTAGTGCTCCTGTCTCCTTCTTTTACTACATTAAACCACATTAATCTTTATTTTCAACCAGAAGCGTTTTAGACTCTGGGAGAAGCTGATTCTGATTCTCACCATTTCTCAGAAGCTGGAGCTGTAACACAAGTTTAAAAGTGAAACAGGGAGGAGAATCCAGATAAACACAGATACATGTGGAGCTGTAACCCTGGATCTGCACCTTATTCCACACTAATGCAGATTCAGCTCATGTTCACACACTGATGAGGTTCATTGTTAATGATTGTTAATTTCTCCACAAAGGGCTTCAAGTTTCAAAGCTTTTGAGTTTAGGGGACGTCGAGTTATATATATTATATTCTGTGCGCAATTACTGCAGTAGCTGAACGCTGGCTTTCATTAATGTCACATATCAACACAAAACATTCACAGCTCATTACGTTCAAAGCCCTTTGTAGCTTAAGCCTGGCGTATCTCCTGTGTCCCTAAATACCCCCCTGTACCCTGCTAAGGTCCTCAGATGGCAGATCCCTCACTCACAGTGGTCCTCAGTGGAACTATTTCCCTAATTTCTTCATGACTGTTGGTCCGTCTTCTGAGCTTTGAGGTTCAGTTTCTCTCCGCTGGACGTAGATTCCGGCTCCCAACGGTGTAAAGTAGATTGTTTATATGGTTGTATTGATGTATATGACCTAGATGGTGATTTTTGTGGACGTTACTGAACGTCGTGGCTTGTTTTTATGGTGTATGTTCAGTATGCTGGGCTGCATAACACAGTTCCTCGTTAGGGAAAATAAAGGGAACTGAACTGATCTGAACTCAACTCAGCTCAACTCAAATGAACTGAACTGATCTGAACTGATGTGAAATGAACTGAAGTGACCTAGAGATTTAAAAAGGCGCTATATAAATAAAACTCATTATTCTGATCATATTATTATAAATAATGTGGATGATGATAATAATAATAATAATAATAATAATAATAATAGCTATTATAATATTATAGCTGTGATTATTATTATTATAGTTATTATTACTATATTATTATTATAGTGGGTAGCACTGTCGCCTCACAGCAAGAAGGTCCTTGGTTCGATCCCCAGGTGCGGCGGTCCGGGTCCTTTCTGTGTGGAGTTTGTATGTTCTCCCCGTGTCTGTGTGGGTTTCCTCCGGGAGCTCCGGTTTCCCCCCACAGTCCAAAGACGGGCAAGTGAGGTGAATTGAAGACACTAAATTGTTTATTGTTGTTTGAGATTAAACTTGTGAACTGATGGATCTTGTGTAACGATTAACTATCGTTTCTATCATGAATTAACCAAAGTGTAAAACATGACGTTAAAATCATAATAAATAAATAAATGTTATTGGAGTCCGGCAGAATCCAGACTTTTATATGCAGCCACTGTTGGACCCTTGAGCAAGGTCCTGAACCCTAACTGATCCAGGGCTTTCAATCAAGCTGGAATATGTGGAAAAATAATTTCATTGCACTGTACTGTGTATATGAATATACGTATAACAAATAAAGGCTTCCTTCTACTAAATAGCAATAATAATATTATGAATAAATAACACACTATTTTACAGTACCAAGAACAGACCAGTTAGCAGCTCTTTAGAGCTGAGACTGTTAGTGCAGGTCCTGCAGTACCCCTGCCCTGCTTTCCAACACACCTAATCCATCTGTTTACCACTATCAGTTAAGTAAAAGGAGTGTAAATGTTAAAATTTACACAGCAGAGGTTCCTCAGGACCGGGAGATTCAGGAGGACAGTTTATAATCAAGGTAATGTTGATACTGCCCACTAGTGGACGTCAAGAGTAGTTTCAAAACACACACACACACACACACACACACACACACACACACACACACACAAGCAAAATCTCACTGCAGGTCTTGTTTTTTAGGTCATTTCTTGCTGAATTATGTTGTTATGTTATAAATAAAATCAGAATCGGAGCATCTATTAATTACTGCATCAGTACAAGTAAAATCTTTAGGCAAATTTTTGATATGTATTATTTTTTTGCCAATTTACATCCAGTACTGACTGTTACTAAGCTGGGCTGCAAACAAATGAGTCGAAATGTTCATGTGTTTAATAAATACATCACATTCTTTATTTTATTCTGTTTATTTCTATTCTGAAGGATTCTGTCCATTGTGTCTGACTACTCTTGTGTATTTATCTAATCTTTATGATTCTATTTTATTCAATCTTCATCATTTTTATCTTTAATACACATATTTTATTCATTTGTTTAATTAAACAATGTATTTTTTACTTATTTCTGACTGTTCTGTCCCCATATCTGAGACTATTTAAGTATTATTATATATTTATTTGGGGTTTTAATGCATTCATTGTGTTAGCATTAATACCCCAGTAAAAGTACGAATCCGTTTGAAAGGCAGACCCTTGTGCAGAAACCTAGAGCAGATCAGATTGCCCTGGATCTGCCAGCCTTGGCGGCAAAACTTGAGATGGCACTCGATGATGTGGGTCTAAAATAGCTCAGACACGTAGGCAGGTTTCCCTGCCGCAGCACCGTGCGCAGAGAGATTCTCGGCCATTGTTTTTCTCTCGCTCGTCTCGGCTCATTTTTAAATACACACACACACACACACACACACACACGGGTGCATATTCATCCAAGATGTGAGACTTTGTACCAGTTATGTCCCCGAAACGCTGATAACACTCAATTCATATCATGTTGTTTACATAAGTATGGATAGTATGGATGCACCAATCTAATCTTAACGTTTGGTATCGGATCAGGTCTGCGTTCTAAAACGCGTCAGCATTAAGATCTCAGGTGTTTGTTTAGAGTCAGCTCAGTTACTGTCAGCATGATAACGAGTTCTGCATAATACTCAGAGCTGTGACATGATTACTGGATGTATTTATCAGTCATCATATGTGATATCATCATGCCAGCCTTCCCCCTCAATCCTTACCCAATTCACCAGGGTTTTCCCCACCTTTGGACTCTTTGCTCATCGCTGCACCAAGGGCAGCCCATCGATTTTGGCTTTGTGCCTTGTGCCAGGGATGAAAGTGCATATGTATGTGTGTGTGTGTGTTTAGGCGTGAATAATCAGGGGCCGCACTGGCAGCGTCGGGCATGTGGCGCCGAGGTGCGTCAACACCCCAGAGACGATTCGGTAGGGCTCGGAGAGAGAATGTGAGGAAAGGAGGAAGGGAGGGAGGTTTTAAGGATGAAAAAAAGATGCTTCTGCAGCAGTCAGGTCCACGTGATGCTGTTGCCATGGCGTTAGGTTGTGACTGGTGCTTTTCGGATAGGGAACGCGAGCGAAAAGCAGGGCGAGAGGGACGAGGTGGGCTGATGTCACCGAAATGCAGAGCCTGTCTCGTCCTGCTTTCAGTGTGAAATGAAAGGGACCTCAATGGAAAATGGGCGAGAGACATAGAGAAAGAGATAAATAGAGAGAGAAGATCCTGGTCTAAGCCTTTAATAGAGCCTGTGATTGGTTAAAATTACGAATAAATATTATCATTCTCTAAGATATTTCTCAAAAGGTGCAGCTTATTGCAGCGTGCATCATCTTGCTTTCATGTGCAATGAAATGGACGTCAATGCTGTCCTGCACGGTGTGGAAAACGGTCGAGAGACATAGAGAAAGAATTAGAGAGAGAGAGAGAAGATCCTGGTCTAAGCCTCTAATAGAGCCTATAATTAGTTAAATCTGTAAAATTTACAATTAAATATTATCATTCTCTAAGATATTTCTCAAGAGATGCAGCTTATTGCAGCGTGCATCATCTTTCTTTCCCAAAAATGCGCAAAATTGAAGCAGGGGATGCTGCAGAACCAGGGCATCCTCATCCTCCCATCTTTGTTTTCCAGTTTTTTTTATCCTCCTCTCCCCTGCATAACGAAGCGGGCTCTCCCCCGCCTCTATCGCCTTTCTGTCAAATCATCTCATGGATGGTGTGTTGCTGAGGCTGACGCCGTACAGTGAGAGAACGGGAGGGGGGTAAAGCGAGCCGCCTCAGACATCCTCTCAGAGAGCGAGAGCGAGCCATTAGAGCTGCAGCAGCATCGGAGCAGCACTAATCCGAAAGAGGAAGCCCCCCTCCGGATAGATGAGCATCCCTGCGTTCTTCCTCGCCCCTCCGACCTCCCTCCCTCCATAACTCGCCCGCGCTCCCGGGACTGGCAGTGCATCTCCAGCTTTAGCACGGACATGACGACGACCCGCCGGAACGTGTCGGCCCGGCGCCGGGACGTCGGCCGCAGCCTGGGCTCAGCTCGCTAATCCGGAATACGAGAGGAGAGAAGAAGGGGTCGCACTCCCTTTCGTCTGCCTCTCTCTCTTTCTGGTTCGGTCCTGGTGAACAGCAGCGCACGACTGGATTTCTTTATTTCTTGATCGCTTTCGGGATATCAACCAGAATTCAAAATGCCTGAGGCGAACTACCTGCTCTCGGTGTCCTGGGGTTACATCAAGGTGTGTATGGACCACCCGGAAAGCGGTGGATGGTGTGGTTTGGTGGTTCGGTGGTCCGAGGCTGCGTGTGGTCTCCGCATGTGGAGCACGGTGTTCTCCGCTCCGTGGTGGGGGAACCTCTGGAATGCGCAGTTCCCCCTAGTTGCTCGAACCATCGCAGATGTGGTGAAATGCATGATAAATCATATGTGACAGATTTAAGCAAGAATTCGTCGGATTTTCCGACGTGACGCAGGACATGGCTGCCTTTTTTATGGCTGACTTATTTAATTATATATGCAATTGTTTATTTATTTCTGGGTGTTCTGCGTGCTGGGACGCCCACGGTTCTGAACACTGTGTCCTTTTGGGCTTTTTAAAATATTTATAAAATAATATGAGTCTTCAGATTATCATTAGTGCAATCAATGCGTATGATAATACACATGATGTTAATAGATTATTATATATTTGCAGTATATATACATATAATATAATTGTGTACTGTAATATAATTCCTCCCATGTGAGTGTGGATGCCAGTGTAAAATCATGGCAGTAGGTGGCTTGGCTGCTTTAAATTGTAATTGCAATGATATGTAATGAATTGGTGCACCGTCCAGCCTGAATTACCGCCCTGCGTCCAGTGTTTTTAACTAGATATCAAAACGTATCTATTAATCCCCTTTTCAAAGCAACACACACTATTGTTGTTGATTATTTTATTCTTCGTCGTTAATAATCATTTGTCCTGTTCTGTTTATTTTCCTCTCCTAGTTTAAAAGAATGCTGAACAGGGAGTTGACGCACCTTTCCGAGATGAGCAGATCTGGCAACCAGGTGTCAGAGTTCATCTCCAACACCTTTCTAGGTAAACAAATCACCTAAATATACACAAATAGCAAATGTATACAGATGTGCAAAGATATATGTATGATTGTTTGGACGTCCTGTCCAGTTGACGCTGTATATTGTACATAATGGGTAAAAATAATACACACTCTGAAATAATCGAGAATAAAAGAGGTATTTGGACACTGCACTGGGCTTTTGGAGAGAGAAATCCCCACTGCAGTCGGAGGGAGGGGTAAAGCGGAGGGAAATGCAGGAGGAACGAGATTCTGGTAGATGTGGGATGGATCTGATGTCGTAAAGGAGGGGGGTGCTGATGTACTCATAGACTCACGGTGGAACCCCTGTTATAGAACAGCCATGACTCACAAAAACCTCACACACCTCCTCATGTTTGGGTTCTTTGCGGCTGGCATCCCTCATCTAAAACTATCTCAAAATGGCACCGTGTGTGTCTCTTTTCGGAGAGCGTGTTGAGAGTGGTCCGGCGGGATTACTGCACGTGTTAGAGGCGCCACTCACGTGTGATCGTCCTCTTCTCACATGTCCGGTCACTTCTGCTACGTCGCACCAACATCTTTTCGGTCTGTCACGTGCAGCAGGCTCGGAGCGCCTCGTTTTTCAAGGAGCACGGACAAGGGGTTTAATTTGACCCTTGATCTGGCCTGGACCCCTATAATGATGGGCTGTACGATGAAGGTGCAGGAAAGAAGGTGACCAGGACAAACGAAAAACGTACTCACAGTGCACCTGGGTTCCTCACGGGCCTTGGGGAGCTGCTGACGTCACTCGACACTTGGTGCAGTTTTTACCTGTTGCCCTTTCTGGTGCAACCCTCCTGTTTCTATCCAGTCTTGGGACCGGCACAGATTTTACACCCGATGCCCATCCTGACGCAGCCCTCCTATTGATCCGGGTTTGGGACCTGCACTAAGAGTGCACTGATATGTCTTTCCAATGGTTGGGTTCACGAAACTCCATGCTCCTTCTGTATTTGTGAGCCCAGCCCGAGATTTAAACCCCCCAGAACCATCAAGCTACACCAGCTTGTCTAAAAAATACAGCCTAATATTACCAGTCATGTGTGATCGTCCTCTTCTTGTCCTGCTTCGTCTCACCAACTGGAAAATGGGATTATTGGTGACCGTATCCGAGGCTGTCACATGCAGCAGGCTTGAAGCGCATGACGTCTCTGAGGGGGTTAAATTTGACTCCTGGTCTGTTCTGGGGTCCAATCTGTACCATGTACCTTTATAATGATGGACTGTGTATGGTGAAGATGCAGGAAACCTCGTACCCACAGCTCAGACAGATATGAGACGATTATTTTGTGTTATCGCTATTGAGACCACAACCAGTAAATTTCTACCCTCAAACAGCTCAGATGTGGAAACCGTCAGTGTCATCCTGCACCTTTCTTTAGGTATTAAGAGAGGATCGTGACATTTCAATCATTATAGATCCGGAAGCTTCACACGCTGATGGAAGGTTTCATGAATGGAAGGCGTCATTAAGGTTTTCGGTCCCGGTCCCCCCTGCCGTGCCGCCTTTCTAGTTCATCATCAATGCAATGCTCCTGACCTTTCCAGGCATCAGATTATGGTGAGAGGCCACCGCTGCGGCGCGCCGAGAGGTCTTTAAGTGCAGATGAGGACTTCTCAATGAGAAGGTGTGAGCCGTGGAGGTGTTTCATGGCACCTGGGTCCCTCATGGACATGGCACAGTTTTTAGACAATCATGTCCACTGCTGATAGCAGCGCAGAGATTCGAACCCTGACCTGGATCCCCAGACCTCAGCAGTAGTGTGTCATAAAGTCATGAGCTATAAAGTTTCGGAACTTTGGAAACCTTTCGCATTCCAGTTAAAAATAATACATCTGTAATGGTGTCCCACAAGGTTCTACACTAGGATCGGTTATATTTTTATATTATAAACTATTCATTTTAGAATTCAGGTTTATAAAAGTGGACGAGTGGGCAGTGTGGTTAGTGGTAATGGTGTTCCACAAGGCTCACAATGTGACGCATAAAATTTGAGGTATTTATTTTAGTTAATAAGTACAAACTACTGATTGTGTCCTATAAAGCTTCAGAATTCAAGCCAGAATACTGTATTCAATAGTCACTCATGGCATTAATTGGCATTTACTAGCCATTAGGCATCACCACAGTGGATCGGCACAGTTTTTTACACCCAATGCCCATCCTGATGCAGCCCTCCTATTGATCCGGGCTTAGAACCTGCACTAAGGGTGCACTGATGTGTGTTTCCAATGTCTGGGTTCACAAAACCTCATGTACCTTCTGTATTAGTGAGCCAAGTCCAGGATTTAACCCCCAAACCATCACGCCACACCAGTTTACTTCAGAAATACTATAGAATACAGCCTACGATTACAAACGTGAGCTTTTGACACAATACTCAGAAAAGAAAAGTGTTATGATGTCAGAATATCTCCATTATCCATCTGTATGAGATATCAGTGTTAATAAACCATGATAAAATGGAACACAAAGAGCGAACGTTTCTTCTCATTTCGTCCTGCAGACAAACAGAACGAGGTAGAGATCCCGCCGCCCACACCGAAGGCCCGCGAGAAGAAAAAGAAGCAGCAGTTGATGACTCAGATCAGCGGCGTTAAGAAGGTGTCTCACGGGCCCAGCCTCAACAGCGGGATCACCCGCTTCGGCGTCAAAACCGACAAGGAGGACCTGCTCTCGAAGGTACGACCATCAAACTGGATTTTCCTCCAGAAATGTTTTAAGGAAGCTTTCGAGTTTCAGGATCCTCATGAAAGTGCTTTCTCGCTGTTTACAGGAACTAGAAGATCTGAACAAGTGGGGCTTGAATATCTTTACGGTGTCGGAATATTCCAACAGTCGTCCTCTCACCTGCATCATGTACGCAATCTTCCAGGTCGGTCCTCAATCCTGCTCTCCTTCAGTCGAATATTTACTAATAATACTCAAACGTGACCGTATAATCCTGATCTGGTTTTCATTAACCAGGAACGGGATCTATTAAAGACCTTCAAGATCCCGGCCGACACGTTTGTGATGTACATGATGACGCTGGAGGATCACTACCACTCGGACGTGGCGTACCACAACAGTCTTCATGCTGCTGACGTGGCCCAGTCCATGCACATCCTCCTCTCCACGCCCGCGCTAGATGTAAGGACCTGACGCATGGCTTATCAATACAGGATTATCGATATGGCTGATGGTTACCGGACTTCTTATTTACTCGCGTCTGATTCTGTCTTTTGCAGGCCGTCTTCACGGATCTGGAGATCCTGGCTGCTATTTTTGCGGCAGCCATTCATGATGTAGATCATCCAGGCGTTTCCAATCAGTTCCTCATCAACACAAGTAAGTAGATCATTTGATTAAATAAACAAAAATAATGAACTAAAACGAATCTGCCAGACTTACAGCAGTTTAGGAACTGTTGGAGTCACACAAGGCTCTACACTAGGTCCAATAATAAACTTAAGTAGCTCTACGAGGCGGATAACTAAACAGACTATGCTGGCTTACAGCAGTTTAGGAACTGTTGGAGTCCCACAAGGCTCTACACTACGTCCAATAACAAAGTTAAATAGCTCTCCGAGGTGGATAACTGAACACATTGTCTTTCCGTTTTCAGACTATGTTGGCTTACAGCAGTTTAGGAACTGTTGGAGTCCCACAAGGCTCAACACTAGGTCCAGTAATAAAGTTAAACATCTGCCCAAGTTGGATAACTAGACATCTCCCTTCCTTTTTTAGACTATGCTGGCATACAGCAGTTTAGGAACTCTTGGAGTCCCACAAGGCTCTACACTAGGTCCAATAATAAAGTTAAATAGCTCCACGAGGTGGATAACTGAACATTTTCCTTCCTTTTTCAGACTTTGCTGGCTTACTGTAGTTTGGGAACTGTTGGAGTCCCACAAGGCTCTACACTAGGTCCAATAATAAAGTAAACTATCTCCATGGAACAAATAACTAAACATTCCCCTTCCATTTTCAGACTCAGAGCTGGCACTCATGTACAACGACGAGTCCGTGCTGGAGAACCACCACCTAGCCGTCGGCTTTAAGCTGCTCCAGGAGGAGAACTGCGACATCTTCCAGAATCTCACCAAGAAGCAGAGGCAGTCGCTCCGAAAAATGGTCATCGACATGGTACGCCTGGCTAAACCCCCGGCTAAACGCCGCTTTCTCAGGCTATCGAGGCGGAACCTCATTTTTATTTTCATTTCCGTTCCCGCCCACAGGTACTCGCGACAGACATGTCCAAACACATGAGCTTACTGGCAGATCTGAAGACCATGGTGGAGACCAAGAAGGTTACCAGCTCAGGGGTGCTGCTTCTCGACAACTACACAGATAGAATACAGGTATGTTTAAGACACCTGCTGGCATCAGATGTTAAACTTCACCCACACTAGCCACAGATCTATAACTACAGATCACACCCTGTTCACTCTAATCAGAGGCGTGTTCTGATCTATCTCAGGTGCTTCGGAACATGGTGCACTGCGCCGACCTGAGCAACCCCACCAAGTCTCTGGAGCTGTACAGGCAGTGGACAGACCGCATCATGGAGGAGTTCTTTCACCAGGGCGACCGCGAGAGGGAGCGTGGCATGGAGATCAGCCCCATGTGTGATAAACACACCGCCTCTGTGGAGAAATCGCAGGTATGTGGTTGTGTTTATATATATATATACTATTAAACTGGTACATTACTGGCCCATACATACATACATCTAAATTAACAATTTAATGCGAAAAAACGTCATTTTATATATAAAAATTAAATGTCAGTACAGTATAAAACATATAATAATATAAGGTTATCTGCTCTTGTCCTGCTCCTGATACTTAACTTGGTTCCAGAATCTCTCAAACAGCAGCAGTTTTAAGAACAGATCACGGTGTCCCACAGGGCTGTACCCTGAGAACTATAATCATTAAACCATATTTAATGCTTTATTAAAATGTACAAACTAGTAATAGGATCTCAGAGGACCTTAAAAACATATATACTGTACATTTAAAGCAATATTCAGACTGATGCATTAATTATATATATTTTTTGAGTGTATAATAATAATATTATTAATAATAATAATTGTAATAATAATAATATTAATAATAATAATGATAATAATAGTATTAATAATAATAATAATTGTGATAATATTAATAATAATAATAATAATTGTAATAATAATAATATTAAGTGTAATATAATAATAATGATAATAATAATAATAATAATTATAATAATAATAGTATTAATAATAATTGTAATAATAATAATAACAATAATAATAACAATAATGATAATAATAATAATAATTGTTCCCTAAAACTAAAAATGAAGTATGTGGAATAAAATAGGACTACCCTAAATATGATGTATTTATATTTACACTAGTCTTATTTCTGTCAGCAATGATATTACCTTAATAATAATGGGTGACATGGTGGCGCAGTTGGTAGCAGGGTCCAGTTTGCATGTTCTCTACGTGTTTGTGTGGGTTTTTCTTTGGGTGCTCTGGTTTCCCCCCACAGTCCAAAGACGTGCAGTCCGGTTAACTGGAGATGCTAGAAATCATTTAGGATAATGTGATGTTAAAACAGACAGTGAATGAATGAATGAATGAATGGGGACTCACGGCGCCTCGTCTCTTTCCAGGTGGGCTTCATCGACTACATCGTGCACCCGCTGTGGGAGACCTGGGCCGACCTGGTGCACCCAGACGCCCAGGACATCCTGGACACGCTGGAGGACAATCGGAACTGGTACCAGAGCATGATCCCTCAGAGTCCCTCGCCCCCGTTCTACCCGCCCGACAAAGAGGGTCACGCCGGGGGGCCGGCGGCTGACAAGTTCCAGTTCGAGCTCACGCTGGAGGAGGAGGACTCGGAGGGGACGGAAAAGGACGATCAGGATGAGCGAGACGGACAGAGTCAGGGAGACGAGGAAGATGAAGAGGAGGAGGACGACGATGAGAAAGACGCCGAGGACGGAGCGGAAGATGAAAATCCAGAAGACGAGATGGAATCAGCCACGACTCACATTGAGATCGTGACGGAAGACGCGTCGCCGGTGGACACATAGGACTTTTATTTCGCCCGCCGTAGTGGGTAGTCGTCTTTTTTCCCCCAGCAGTCGATGCTTTTTACCCGCAGGGAAGTTTTTCCGCGCCTCTCGGGAGGAGGACTGGCCCTCCTTGCACTTGCGTTTGGAGCCAGTTGGGTCGGAGCTCTCAGGAAATAAATGCTGCAGACATTTTTTTTGGAGCTGGACGATGGACGCGATGAAGGATCGGGGCCAATCACGGACATTCTGAGGAGTGGAGTTTGACACTACTGAGAGATTTTCTTTGTTGTTTTTTTTTGTACCGAGTGACTTTTATTTTGTAAAGCTATCGGGACGGATCCGGGTAGCAGACGAACTACTGATGAACAAGCGTTTGTAAAGAGAGGAACCGTTTACTTTTCTGTACCATTTGTCTAAAGACTCGTGTGCCTTTTTTACTATCGTCTTTTTATGGTCTTTTTTATTTATTGAACACACTTTAGTAGAACTGTACATGAAAACGTCGTTTTGTTTTTTTATTCTAAAGGCGAATCAGACTAGCTCACGCACGTTGTTTTCTACACGCCGAAGAAAGAACCGTCTTCCTTTATATTTGGCAATAGAATTAATAAATAATCCAAATGTCTGACGCGCATTCAGAAAACCTAGAGATGTTCTGTATTCCAGTCGAAGATGCACTTTGTTCCATTTTTATTCTTATTTTAATCGTTTTTTTAATACTGTTAGCACATTTTTAGATTTAGATGCACCATTATTTCACAGCGATCTTAGTAAAACTGACTTGTGGACACATGGACGCGACTAGGCCTGTCATGATGATAAATGATGAAATTTTGCTTTCTGTCGACTCTACGTGGGCTCGGTGGGTAGCACCGTCACCTCACAGTGAGAAGATCCTGGGTTCGATTCCTAGCCGAATTTGCATGTTCTCCTCGTGTCCCACTTACAGTAATTCTGGCCATTATTAGTAATAGTATGTAATGCATAATTACAGTATAATATATACATTATTATATAATAGGGATGTAACGATGCACCACAAGACAGTTAATAACCGATTCAAAAATTGCACCATTCAAATCATGTATAATGAATCGATATTCACTTTAAACAGCAGAGCTATACACCTCGCCTGGTTGACGTCACTGGCGCTATACGCCTAGTTGCCAGATTCTGGGTTTTTCAGGCAAATTGGGCTTAATTCAAAATTGTTTTGCATAGTTTGTACCTACCTCAGAAATAAAAGGACATCGCATCACATCGTGGGTAGAGTATCGTTACATCCCTAATTATATAACTATCAATAAAATGAATCAGATATTCATCATCGCCTCAAATAGCAGCAATCAGCTCAAATAAATAATTAGAAACAATGCACACATGCAAACTAGATGCTCCCAAACTTTTACCTGATTAGGAATTGAATTTTTTACCTGATCTGTCCTGCAGCTCGATTTGTCTAAACAATACTTCATACAGGACGCATTTATCAACCAACGTTCACTCAGTAGCCGGGTCATGCTGGTCAGGGTTGTGTGGGGTCCAGCTGGAAACACTGGGTGCAGGAAGGGAATAGAACCCAGATAGGGGAGTCAGACTATCAAGCTAGAGACTGTGACTTGCAACCTCTGCTGGCTGATCGGTGGTGCTGCACAGAGACGGGGGATAACGGAGATCAGTGCTGGACCAGTAATCAGAAGGTTGCAAGTTCAAGCCCCACTGTCGCCAAGTGGCTTTGGATAAAAGCGTTCGCTAAATGCTGCAGATGTAATTAATAATAAAAAGCAGAAATTAAATTCAGTTGTAGCTAAACGAGCACATTTGGGCTTTTATTTTACTCTCAATGGATCATTTTTTAAGTGTAAAGTTTTATTCCATTAAAATACTTTACAGTTCACTCCAGTTTTGTGGTGTAGGTTTAACCTCTTGGTGTATTTAACGGCCAAAGTAGCATGCACGATGTGTGTGTGTGTGTTTTATATATGTGTGTGTGAGTGCTTTCTGTCTCCTCATGCCTGGTTTTGTACATGACTCCTGCGTTTAGTTTGTTTATATCGGCTGCCGTCGGTCCTCCGCTGTTTAGAACAGTGTATTTATTAAACTCTCTGTACAGGAACGGTTGCTTTGTAAATTTATGATATATATTTTTTATTTATATGCACTTGCATTACCGGAATCTGGTGGTGTCTCTTTTTTGTGTAGTGGGCTCTTGGATGGAGTCTGTTCTATTTTGTAATATGGTTTTATTTCTGTTCTGTTTTAAATATGGATGAATAAATATCATATTATATTATATTATTCTCTATAGATATATCGCACAATATACAACTATACTGACATACGACTGCCCTGAAACGTAGCTTGAAGACACCTATCGGTCACGCGATCACACCGTAGACGTGGCTCAGACCTTAGAACCTTCGTGTATCACCGTTTGGTGCAACAATCCACAAAAATAGAAATAATAAACACCTTAAAGGCACGAGATGGTACGCAGAGCGGAGATTTGAACCCCCGTGCAGCATGTTGAACACAGATTGCTAATAACGGCTCAGAAATTTTGCCTCCACACTCACCGGTCACAAACGTCACCGAACACCTCGACACCTAAATGTGATCCTCTGTAATGGATTGTGCTAATGTGAACTACTTTCTGAGCTTGTTAGCAGTTTTGAGATTCAATCTGTCGGTATTACTTTGTTCATCTATGTTTGAGATCTTTTGGTCTCAACTCGTGTCCAAAAGGATTAGAGTTAGTAATATCTGCATGAGGGACGGGTCGTTTTACGTCTAGTGATCCCACATTGTTGCAGGTGAATATTTAATGTTTCACACGATGTATGGTTATACTATTGTATATTGTGTTTAATGAAATCTGAACCTACTTTTCTATGAAGTGATTAAAATGAAGCATGAATATAATTCAAACGTCCTGGTGTTTTTATTATTATTATTATTATCATTAATTATTATCATTAATTATTATTATTATCATTTCATTATTATTATTATTATCTTTATTATTATTTATATTATTATCATTATTATTATCATTATTATTATTATTATTATCATTATTATTATCATTATTATTATTATTGTTATCCCTATTATTATTATCATTATTATTATTATTATTATTATTATCCCTATTATTATTATTATCGTTATTATTACTATTATTATTATTATCTCTATTATTATTATTATCCCTATTATTATTATTATTATTATTAATATCATTATTATTATTATTATCATTATTATTATTATTATTATCGTTATTATTATTATTATCATTATTATTATCCCTATTATTATTGTCATTATTATTATTATTATTATCCCTATTATTATTATTATTATTATTATTATCGTTATTATTACTATTATTATTATTATCTCTATTATTATTATTATTATCCCTATTATTATTATTATTATTATTAATATCATTATTATTATTATTATCATTAATATCATTATTATTATTATTATCATTTTTATTATTAATATTATTATTATCATTATTATTATTATTATCATTTTTATTATTATTATCGTTATTACTCTTATTATTATCATTATTATTATTATTATTATCATTATTATTATTACTATTATTATTACTACTATTATTATTATCATCATTATTATTATTATAATTAATATTATTACTATTATTATTATTATTATTATTATTACTATTATTATTATTATCATCATTATTATTACTATTATTATTTTATTATTATTATTAATTAGCTCCAATTAACGTGTCTTTGCACGTCTTTAGAATGTGATTGGAAACCAGAGCCAGGAGGAAACCCACACAGACACGGGGAGAACATGCAAACTCCACACAGAAAGGACCTGGACCACCCAGCCAGAGAATCAAACCCAGGACCTTCATGCTGTATGACAACAGTGATCTCCACTGCACCATTGTGCCACCCATTTCCTTCATTATTTCCTCCTAAAAACCCAAACAAACCCAGAATGATTTACTTCTCATTGACGTGCTGTTTCAGCCAACAGTGAAAGCACCCAGAACACATTCATTATGTTTATGATCATACATGTGTTCCATTTTCCAGGAAAAAAGAGGAAAGCCAACCACATAGCTGTAATAACACGGCATTAAAATACTGGGATGTAAAGCGGGGGGTTTAAATCCTCCTAAAAGAGAATGAACTTTGTAAATGAACCAGACTATTTTTAGCTGGCAGATAATTAGGAGAAGAGACCTGTGACGTACTTTCACTGGGAGAGAAGCTGTCGAGCTCCAGCAGCTCCAGACCATCTGATCAAATTCCTCGATGCACCAGCGCATGTCGCTCAGCCTGACATTTACTCAGCGACACACACAGAGCGCTGTTTTATACTGGCACTGGTTTATACTGGCACTGGTTTATACTAGCACTGGTTTATACTGGCACTGATTTATACAGACAGTGTTTTATACAGGCATGTACGCTGCATTACAGCTACACTGACCGATTCTGCAATACTGTCACAAATATCACATTAATATTTAATAATGTAATTACTATTTAATTCTTACTTTAAATTAAACTACACCGCCTGCACATTCATTCATTTAGTGCTTATAACTACACATCTGTCTGTCTGTATGTCTATCTGTCTGTCTGTCTGTCTATCTATCTATCTATCTATCTATCTATCTATCTATCTATCTGTATGTATGTCTGTATACTGTCTATCTATCTATAATTCTATCTGTCTGTCTGTCTATTTGCCTGTTTGCCTGTCTGTCTGTCTCTGTCTGTCTGTCTGTCTGTCTGTCTATCTATCTATCTATCTATCTATCTATCTATCTATCTATCTATCTATCTATCTATCTATCTATCTATCTATCTATCTATCTATCTTTATATTTGTCTGTCTGTCTAGCTATCTATATCTACCGTTCGCTAAGTGAATCGTACCCAGTGCGACCCTGACTAGGATAATGCGGGTGGTAAAACAGACAATGAATGAATTTGTCCTTTACACCATGTGTGGCACCTAATTAATATACAAACATGAAAAATCATCATTATGAAGTTTTTGTCTTAAATCAAAATAATAAAGTATAAAGAATATTTCAGCATCAGGACTGCTGTTCAAAAACCTTTATTTTGAAATAAGTGAAATTCTATAAGAGGTTTTATGCAGGTCAAAGGTCAGAAGGAAGGAAGGCTGTTTATCAGAAGCACATGGTGAGTACCTGTATACTGGTTTAAGTTTTAGGATTGTTGCTGAATCCTCTTGTTTGATGCTCAGTGTCATTATTTGTGTTACTCCTGACATGTAAACGATGGTTTGGTCATATTTTGGCCTTTCTAACAAAATCATTCGTTCTTTTAAATACGTTCAAAACTCCACAGTTCGAGTTCTTTCATATTCTAAAAACTGCTAATTTATCCAAACTTTTACACCCAAATTCTACTGCATCATCTCCTGGACAGTCGTCTGTTGTCTGTTCCAAAATTAAGATTAGTTTGGTGTTATGGTACCAAAGCAGTGAACGCATTAGCTCAAACTCTCCACGTCATTCCTCATTTTCTTCTTTTAATACTCAGCTTAAAACCACCTCCTTGTTTCTACCCTCACTGTCCATTTTATCAGCTCCACTTACCATATAGAAGCACTTTGTAGTTCTACAATTACTGACTGTAGTCCATCTGTTTCTCTACATGCTTTGTTAGCTCCTTTCACCCTGTTCCTCAATGGTCAGGACCACCACAGAGCAGGTATTATTTAGGTGGTGGATGATTCTCAGCACTGCAGTGACACTGACATGGTGGTGGTGTGTTAGTGTGTGTTGTGCTGGTATGAGTGGATCAGACACAGCAGCGCTGCTGGAGTTTTTAAATACCATGTCCACTCACTGTCCACTCTATTAGACACTCCTACCTAGTTGGTCCACCTTGTAGATGTAAAGTCAGAGACGATCGCTCATCTATTGCTGCTGTTTGAGTCGGTCATCTTCTAGACCTTCATCAGTGGTCACAGGACGCTGCCCACGGGGCGCTGTTGGCTGGATATATTTGATTGGTGGACGATTCTCAGTCCAGCAGTGACAGTGAGGTATTTAAAAACTCCAGCAGCGCTGCTGTGTCTGATCCACTCATACCAGCACAACACACACTAACACACCACCACCATGTCACTGTCACTGCAGTGCTGAGAATCATCCACCACCTAAATAATACCTGCTCTGTGGTGGTCCTGTGGGGGTCCTGACCATTGAGGAACAGCATGGATGATAAATAAAGCTCTGTAAACGTTCTACATGACGTTCTTTGTTTGAAACACTACAGTCTTCATACTGGAGCTTTTCCTCGACTCACCCTGCAGACCAGTATGTTTACAGTACATCTGAACGCTCCTAGCATGTTCTTCTCACTGTGCATTTGGTGCTTCGAGGAACTTCTACGATAGCGAGATCCCAGAAATATTGTTTCTAAAGCCGCTGGTGAATGTGAGTGGTCGTTTTCTGGACTGGTGTGGCGTTATTAGAATCAGTTCCTGGACGATCACTACAAGCAGTTTCTCATGAAGCTGTCAGTGTGATTATAAGAGAGATGATGATTTTACTCACACTCGTCTGAAAGACGCTTATAGTTCAGATTTAGCTCCATCTGATCTCCACCTTTTTGTTTCTGTTCTGTTTGGTTCTGTTCTGTTTAGTTCTGTTCTGTTAGTTTCTGTTCTGTTCTGTTAGGTTCTGTTCTGTTTGGTTCTGTTCTGTTCTGTTTGGTTCTGTTCAGTTCTGTTTTGTACATTTGGGATCATCAGGGACAGTTCCAAGCAGCTTATCAGGTAGGTAGTAGGGAGCAAGGCGGGTCACCAGGTTTTCAGACGGACCCAAATACTGAGTTCATGAGGAGCAGTGATTGAGCGGTAATTGATGGTCCTTGTTTAACGCTCAATAGTCAGTGTGGTGATAATATAAAGCAGTGAAGCTTATGGAGTGATATATAGTCTAAATAAAACTGGTCCAAGGGCAGAACCTTGTGGCACCCCCTGAGTGACAGTGGATGAATTTTGAGGTACCACTGATGGGATTGGACAACATTGATACTTGCACTAAATGGAGACCAAGATCCTTCACCAGTTCCAGCATAATACAATAAATTAAAGTGTTTTTTCCTTATTTCCTCCCCTCCAAATCGCCTTCCATCCAGCCAGGCGTCTCTGAGGAGGTGCAGGGCAGTAACATTTCAGTGATGCTGACACACAAAGGGAGGAAGGAGGAGAAAGGCAGCTTTTTTCCCGGGGGTTGTGGGGGGCGGGCGCACCCCCCTCCTGGATTCGGGACCTGGAATGCTTTCTGACATTTACTGGATGCTGCATGTGACTGGCCTCAGACGGCCCGGACCATATTTATGCTGCTGGCATTTAAAATCAAACACACTTGCACACTGTTTGTACTGTGGGTGCTGCACGGTAACATGGGGTCGGGATTTAATTCTTGCTTTTGGTTACTGTCTGGAAACGGTTGTACATTTTTCCCAAAAACATGTAGAAGGTGGATTGGTTACTCTTAATTGACCGTAGGTATGAGTGAGCAAATGTATAATTGTGTTGCTCTTAGACACTTTGGCTTGTCTAGGGTGAATTCCTGCCCTGCAGAGGCTCGAGCCATACAACCAGCTACAGACCACACCCAAGATAACCAGCAGCTCAAGATTTAGCATCTCATAATTCCACACACCTGATAATAGCGATGATCAAGCAGGTCATACCACCAACAAACTCCACGAGATCCACATAAAAACGGATAGTGCTCAATACCCCAAAAAACGATGGGAACAAAGTATCTACACAAGATGCTGCATAGGACACACCAAACTTACCCATAACTACCCTCCTAAAGGGAAACCAGGCCCCCACTCACCCCCTCTGTGCATCAAGAACCTCAGTTAAACACGTCCTCCATTCATGCCAAAAAGATGAACACCATCAGAACAAAATTCCACCATACAGACAACAACCTACAGACAACAACCCCCCCCCCCCCCCCCAAAAAAGCATTATATGGAACCTAAAAATATAAGTTGCCATATAAGTTATAAAAAAACAATTAAACTTTACACCCTAATAGTAACACTAACACTCAACACTCTAACCACTACACACACAAGTAAAGAAAGCAAATCGACCCCCTACTTTGATGTTATTCAGCCGTGATAACAGCCATAGCAGTTGACATGGAGTTAGGAATTACATAAACAAACAAATTCCTGCCCTGTGCCCAGTATTTTTTAGGATGGACCTTTTTGGGTTTCCACTGGATAGTCCTTTCACTTACATGTGGTTTCCTTTCATGTTTAAATGCACAGATGGTAAAACTGGCATCCTAATTGCTCGTAGGCATGAGTGAATGGGTAGGTGAAGCTCTGCGATGGGTGTGTGCCTTGTCCAGGGTGTAGCTTGAATTCCTAAGTTCAGGTCACTAAATCTATGTGGACACCCGGTCAGTTGGCTTGTTTGGCATCCTATTCCAAAACCTTGTGTGGGTGACCCCTTCTCTGAGCCTCTCTTTTTTTTTTGCATAGGCTTCCCATATGTGTTTAAAGTGTGTGTGTGTGTGTTTGTGTGGGGAATTTGTGCCCGTTTTGCGGTTGGGCACATAACACTTGCTGTGTGGGCCTAGCTCACAATCAATGTTCCAATCCATCCCAATGCTTTCCGGTGTTGAGGTCAGGGCTCTGTGCAGGTCACTGGAGTATCTCTAAACCAAAACCTTTTATCGAGTGACCCACATTTTGTTTATGACTTTTACCGCACCCAGGCAACACAAACGAAATATAATTCATTAATAAAAACGGTGGCAATCTGTTCACACTGTGGTTTACAAGATGTACATCTATGCCCCCTTGTGGAGGCTGTATGTTACAAGTTCATGTTTATGTGCCTGTTAATATTAGTTTATTTAATTATTATTATTTTTTTCTTCAACCCATTTTCTTTTGGCTTTGGGTTTGAGTTCTATGGCCTGGGTCCGATTCTCTGGCCAGGCGGTCTGGATCCTATGTGGAGTTTGCATGTTCTCTTTGAGTCTGCGTTGGTTTCCTCCAGGTGCTCCGGTTTCCTCCTACAAGTCCAATGACATGCAGGCCAATTGAAACTGCTAAACACTGCCCTGTGAGTGTGTATCAACCCTGTGATGGACTGGCGACCTGTCCGAGTGTTTCCTAGCTTTTGGCCAATAAATCAATTAATGAATTGATTTTATACCACTGTTAGCAACTATTCTAACTGAAACACCTAAATGTAGTAATAATTTGCTCATATGGAGTGTTTAATTTGTGTAGTAAATAAACTAATTGGCGGTTAACGATGCCATCGGTTTGGATAAACACTGTTAAAAGGAGACGACGAAAAAACAGCTAATCGAGACTCGGACGACGCGAAAGAGAGAAAATAGACGGGAACATCGCATTCTGATCGTCTCTAGCTCTATCACAGAGCGTACCAGCTCTCGCCGCTGCACTGGGCTGCTGCTGAGCCAAGGTTACCATAGCAACCCAATTAAAAATGCCTTCGGCTCTATGTGATGCCACCCGAACATTCTCATACACCCCCCCCACCCCCCCCCTCCCTGAGGATTCACAAGCATGGAGCAGTTAGATCCCTTTCGGCTAAACGTGGGTGGAACCGCCGATCCAAATACTGAAGGTGCCGATTGCTCCACATTTGGGAACAGGAAGCGCCCTCATTACACCCCCAGAATTTATTCCTCTTGTGCACGTTAACTTACTGTGTGACTCACAAAATACACACTGGATGCCACTATAGTTTCTCACAGGTATGATTTATTTATCAATTCTTATCAGTCGCCCTGTTCCTTACAGTGAGAGACACCCCCATAATGTGATGCTGCCACCACCATGCTTCACTGTATTATGTATTTAGGTACTCTACAGGAGTGAAGTTATAAATGCGTTATGAATACAGCCCTACTAAATTCACAGACCATCACAGATTTCACAGATTTTCACTGGTCTCAGAGTAAATGTGTATTATGCTACACTGGGCTGTTTGTTTAATATTAAAGTGCATCGAATGGTTCTTGTGCCAGTTCCTGCCAGTAGACACTTGGCGCTGTGCAGTGATCCACGGCTTGTTGTGGGTCGTACAGATTTAAGAAGCCGTTTCTAACTTGGCTCTTACTGTTGCTGGCACGAACACATTTTTATGCTTCAGGCATCCCAGGAGTCCTGTGACAGTGACCGTGATCAGAAACATAAAATTCAGTGTCTAATTCACTATTGCTCTCACATCCTCGGTCACATGCACGACAGCCACACTGGCCGAGAAGGACCGCGGGCTAGCACATGCTTCCTTCAACATGTGTGAAGCTGGTTGTTTTTTTCACTGGCTAATGGTGTAAGAGCACAGAGAAGCATTCATGCTCTCCTAAGATGACCCCTAGTTCCCAGCTCTTCCTTCCTTGGACATGCACAGTTTAGTCTGTAAGGCTTCTGACCTGTATTTAGAACCACTGTACCAGCCGAGGGCCTTGTTTTAATTTTTTAAGCTATGTTAAATAGTTTGAGCATTAAAATGAGTGAATAAAAGGCAAAGCAATACAACTGCATACTAAACAGCAAATGATTGCTAAAAACAGGTACAGCGACACCTTGAAACTGGACGTCAGTTGGTTCTGGGAGTGGCGTCATTGAGTTTCGAGCTATTTTTCCCCATAAGGATGTTTGGGGAACCTGTTAATGCGTCCATGGTCCCGTGGAGCTGCAGATATTTTAGTCTCATGTAAAATAATGAGGTTGTTTTTGACACTTAAACACTGAAAATAACACAAATATAATATAAACACACTGAAATACAATTACAAACAGTTAAACATCAATAAAAATACAATAAAAGCTGCACTTTAGTTTTACTTCTTTATTGTTTCCTGACGCTTCTTAATGCTGGAGATGCTTGATCTCGGAATACTGTATTCCCTTCAGCATCGGCGCATTCACGTGAGAAGTGACAAAACCGCTTTTGCTTTTCTCGCTGTGCCGTTATGTCCTCTGAAGTGTGACGGCGGTGCACAAAACTTAGCGTGACTTATTGTAGTAAAACAGCGAGTGAGGAATGTGATTAGTGGAGGAACTTATGAGCAGTAATAATGAAGAGAAGTTTAGTGCTCCTGTCTCCTTCTTTTACTACATTAAACCACGTTAAGCTTTATTTTCAACCAGAAGCGTTTTAGACTCTGGGAGAAGCTGATTCTGATTCTCACCATTTCTCAGAAGCTGGAGCTGTAACACAAGTTTAAAAGTGAAACAGGGAGGAGAATCTAGATAAACACAGATACATGTGGAGCTGTAACCCTGGATCTGACGCTTATTCCACACTGATGCAGATTCAGATCAGATTCACACGCTGATGATGATTTACCGCTCAAGTCGAGCGCTGAACAAAGCAACAGTCGCACACACGTCGAGTTTAAGGCTCCTACCACCAGTTCATCAGAAATAAACCAACATCATCAACCAAAATAAAAAAACACCAAGATCATATATCTTCAGCATGAATTCATTAAATTTCCCATGAGCCACATCGTATCATCCTTGCTGAAAGGGTAAGAATAATATCATAACCCGTGCCAAAAAAAGGTTGAGAACCGTGGGGGAGGGACGCATGTTCCAGCCTGTGTTTCATCATTAATGACCTGAACTGTCCTCTTGATTATAAACAGCACTGGGTTCTGTCCAGCGTGTTCATGTTGAATGGACGTCCACTTTTCTGGCCTTGGCTTTAGAATACAGAGAAATTTGGCTTTTGCGATGGTCATGACTCAAAGAACAAAGTACAGCCTGTACAGCCTCAAACTGAAGGAAACGCCGCGTGCTCATCTGTGTAATCCTGCTGGGATTAACGTCCATGTAGAGAAAATAATAAGGAGACAGAAATTTAACAGAAGATTTTTATACATAAAACAATTTATTGACGTGTAAAGCTGATACTCTATTCTCAAGTCGTATAATAGTCTGCTTTGACCTAGTAGAGACGTCATGTCCTGCGTTGTGACTTCATGTCTTGTGGTGTGACGTCACCTCCAGTGGTGTGACGTCCAGTTTTGTGGTGTGATGTCACGTCCTGTGGTGTGACGTCACGTCCTGTGTTGTGACGTCATCTTCTGTAGTGTGACATCATGTCCTGCGGTGTGACATACAGTCCTGCTGTGTGACGTCATGTCCTGCGGTGTGATGTCATGTCCTGCGGTGTGACGTCACGACTTTTAGTGTGACGTACAGTCCTGCGGTGAGACCCCATGTCTTGTGGTTTGACGTCATGTCCTGTGGTCTGACGCCACGGCTTGTGTTGTGACATCATCTTTTGTAGTGTGATGTCATGTCCTGTGGTCTGACATCATATCCTGTGGTGTGACGTACTGTCCGGCTGTGTGACATCATGTCTTGTGGTGTGACGTCATGTCCTGTGGTCTGACGCCACGGCTTGTGTTGTGACATCATCTTTTGTAGTGTCATGTCATGTCCTGTGGTCTGACATCATATCCTGTGGTGTGACGTACAGTCCGGCTGTTTGACGTCATGTCCTGTGGTGTGACGTACACTCCGGCTGTGTGACGTCATGTCCTGTGGTGTGATGTCATGTCCTGCGGTCTGACGCCACGGCTTGTGTTGTGACATAATCTTTTGTAGTGTGATGTCATGTCCTGTGGTCTGACATCATATCCTGCGGTGTGACGTACAGTCCGGCTGTGTGACGTCATGTCCTGTGGTGTGACGTACAGTCTGGCTGTGTGACGTCATGTCCTGTGGTGTGATGTCATGTCCTGCGGTGTGATGTCACGACTTGTGGTGTGACGTCATGTCCTGTGTTGTGATGTCATGTCCTGTGGTCTGACGCCACGGCTTGCGTTGTGACATCATCTTTTGTAGTGTGATGTCATGTCCTGTGGTCTGACATCATATCCTGCGGTGTGACGTACAGTCCTGCTGTGTGACGTCATGTCCTGTGGTGTGACATTATCACTCCAAACTAAATTAAATGTTTTTACGAAGCCGCGGTTCATCAGATCCTGGTGTGTGTTTTGATTTAAAACGCTGCGTAACTAAAGTATAAAAGAAAAGAGAATTCATCATCAGAACGTGATGCTTTAATAAGACTAGTTTATCTCGTTCTAGTCATTCTAGTCTAGTTAAACCCTGAACAGCTCTGATCCAGATTTAACTTTATTATTATGAGTTTTCGGGGCTTTTGGTTCCACGTCACTGTTGGCGGGAGGGTCTGTTGATGGCGTAACCACGGTGATGTGCTTCCAATGACGCCTACTCGAGAGAATCTAGCAGCTTGTTAAAGTTTGTTACACAATCATGCAGCGGCTCGCATTAAAGAGCGCTCGGAGTGGCGAGCAGTCGTCAGGAGGAGGAGGAGGAGGGTCGGGAGTCGGCCGAGGTCGAGAGATAGTCGGCCGAGTGAGTCAGGCTGTCAGATGCTCTCAGTGAACACTGCCGTCACACAGTAACGGTATACCTTGTTTCTACACTTACTGTCCATTTTATCAGCTCCACTTACCATATAGAAGCACTTTGTAGTTCTACAATTACTGACTGTAGTCCATCTGTTTCTCTGCATGCTTTGTTACCCCCTTTCATGCTGTTCTTCAATGTTCAGGACCCCCACAGGACCACCACAGAGCAGGTATTATTTAGGTGGTGCATGATCCTCAGCACTGCAGTGACACTGACATGGTGGTGGTGTGTTAGTGTGTGTTGTGCTGGTATGAGTGGATCAGACACAGCAGCGCTGCTGGAGTTTTTAAACACCGTGTCCACTCACTGTCCACTCTATTAGACACTCCTACCTAGTCGGTCCACCTTGTAGATGTAAAGTCAGAGACGATCGCTCATCTATTGCTGCTGTTTGAGTCGCTCATCTTCTAGATCTTCATCAGTGGTCACAGGACGCTGCCCACGGGGTGCTGTTGGCTGGATATCTTTGGTTGGTGGACTATTCACAGTCCAGCAGTGACAGAGAGGTGTTTAAAAACTCCAGATCCACTCATACCAGCACAACACACACTAACACACCACCACCATGTCAGTGTCACTGCAGTGCTGAGAATCATCCACCACCTAAATAATACCTGCTCTGTGGGGGTCCTGACCATTGAAGAACAGGGTGAAAGGGGGCTAACAAAGCATGCAGAGAAACAGATGGACTACAGTCAGTAATTGTAGAACTACAAAGTGCTTCTATATGGTAAGTGGAGCTGATAAAATGGACAGTGAGTGTAGAAACAAGGAAGTGGTTATAATGTTATGCCTGATCAGTGTATAATCCTCTATAAATCAGGATTGATATACTGAACACCGGTTCGTTCGATGTTTAAATGTGACCTGATGTTGGGGGTCAAGTCTCTGTCGTGCTGCTAAAAGGCCGTATCGGCATCCAAACCTCTACATACGTCACAGTTCACATGCTGCCTCCTCACCCCTCACTGATCCAGTCACTCCTAAAAGCAGCTGCTGCTGGTGTGAAGCCTCCCAGATCTCATAAATCAGTCCTAAATACTCAAGGTCTGATCCTGCACCCTCAAACACGAACGCTGGTCCAGAATCTACTGAGAGTTTGGGATGGAGGATTAGATCATGTCAGGGTGGAAAAGAGAAGTAGACGTGACCTAAACTGGGTTTATTAGGTTCTTCTACTTTGGATTACTAGTCTAGTACCTTTTAACTACTAGTCAAGTATCTTTCAAATACAAGTCTGGTATCTTTCGATTACTGGTCCGGTATCATTCGATTGCTAGTTCAGTACTTTCCGATTACTATTACTAGTCCAGTATCTTCCTATCTCTAGTCCAGTACCTTTCGATTACTATTACTAGTCCAGTATCTTTCTATTACTACTTTTTGATTACTTAGTAATTGTAATTGAGTAATTGAGTATCTTTCAATTACTACTTTTTGATAATTCGTCCGATATCTTTCTATCACTAGTCCGGTACTTTCTGATTACTAGTCCTGTATCTTCTGATTACTAGTCTAGTATCTTTCTATCACTAGTCCGGTACTTTTTTATTACTAGTCCAGTATCTTTCTATCACTAGTCCAGTATCTTTCTATTACTAGTCCGGTACCTTTCTATTACTAGTCAAGTACCTTTCGCTTACTAGTCCTGTATATTTCTATTACTAGTCAAGTATCTTTCGCTTACTAGTCCTGTATTTTCTGATTACTAGTCCAGAATCTTTCGATTACTAGTCCAGTATTTTTCTATCACTAGTCCGGTACTTTTTGATCACTAGTCCAGTATCTTTCTATCTCTAGTTCAGTACCTTTTGATTACTATTACTAGTCCAGTATCTTTCTATCACTACTCCGGTATCTTTCGATTACTATTTCTAGTCCAGTATCTTTCTATTACTAGTCAAGTACCTTTTGCTTACTAGTCCTGTATCCTCTGATTACTAGTCCAGTATCTTTCAATTACTAGTCTGGTACCTTTTCTATCACTAGTCTGGTACTTTTTTGATTACTAGTCCAGTATCCTTCAATCACTAGTCCAGTACCTTTTCCATTTCTAGTCTGGTGCCTTTTGATGACTAGTCCAGTACCTTTCTATTACTAGTCCAGTACCTTTTGATGACTAGTCTGGTACCTTTTGATTACTAGTTCGGTACCTTCCGATTATTAGTCCAGTACCTTTCGATTACTACTCCGGTACCTTCCAGTTACTAGTCCGGTATCTTTTGATTACTACTCCGGTACCTTTCGATTACTATCTTTCCAATAGTAGTCCAGTATCTTTTGATTACTAATCCAGTATCTTGCATTTTGTTGGCTTTGTACTTACTTACTCTGCACAATGACAATAAAGTTGACTAATCTAATCTAATCTTTCCAATAGTAGTCCAGTATTTTTCGATTATTAGTCCAGTACCTTTCGATTACTAGTCCAAAACTTTTCCATTACTAGTCCAGTATCTTAACCACTAGGCTCATCAAGGTGGTTGAATAACTGGATTACACTGTATGGACGCCTTTTATAAACAAGCTTCTTCTGGATCCCTTTAGAGGAAAGTTGGATCTCCAGGAGGCCCAGGTTAGTCTCCAGCGCTTTGGGACCCTCTGAAAGCTCTCTGACGTAAATAATCCCCCTCTGTGTTAGAAATAGGACACAGCCGAAAGTGGCAGCTTGCTGTAGTTTAATTTTTATCCTTGAAGCTGTGAATCCATTTCAGAGACCCAGTTATGTGTCACGCTGACGTCACTGCTTACGCGGAACCCAAATTACAACGGGTTCGACTCCATTTTAAGCCAATTTTGAAGCATAATCAGGACAGTATGAGAACTGTAGGGTCAAGACCTGAACATACATGAAATGACCACAGCCATCAATAGCCGGGAGTCCAACAGAGCCTAACTGATCCTGTTCCAGAACTTCTAAAACTGTGGTGAAGCAAAGTAGAGCGTCTAAATAATCTGATTATGAGCTCCATGTGTTATTAGAATCCTCTCTACTGAGGAGCTGATCAGGTAGGTAGAGGGGAGCAGGGCGGGTCAGTAGGCGGGTTTTCAGACAGACGCCATGTATCGTCTGACCCTCATCGTTTCAGTTTCGTACGTGCACTGAGGTAGAGGAAAGGCGCGGGTGGTGGAAAAACTGAGGTAAACACAGTGAAGAGATCTTTAGAGATGTGGAGCTGATTTTGGAATTCATTTGCCTTGTTATTTAGGCCTGAATTCCTCTTAGGACACACACACACACACACACACACACACCATAATGACATCAGCCCATTAGAGACTGGCTAAAGTAAGACCCTCTCTGGGGAGGTTAAATTAGGAAAGGGGCGGCGAAGCGAAATTTTCCACTCCAGCGTTCTGAACAAGCGTGAGAACTCGACTCGAAATAAAAAAGGTTCTGATCAGACTAGACTTCTGGACTAGTGATTGAAAAGTACTGGACTAGTAATCAAAAGCTAATGGACTAGTAATCAAAAGCTACTGGACTAGAGATCGAAAGGTACTGGACTAGTAATAGAAAAGTACCGGACTAGTAATCGAAAAGTACTGGACTAGTAATCGAAAAGCACCGGACTAGTAATCGAAAAGTACCAGACTAGTAATCGAAAAGCACCAGACTAGTAATCGAAAAGCACCGGACTAGTAATCGAAAAGCACCAGACTAGTAATCGAAAAGTACCAGACTAGTAATCGAAAAGTACCAGACTAGTAATCGAAAAGTACCAGACTAGTAATCGAAAAGCACCGGACTAGTAATCGAAAAGCACCGGACTAGTAATCGAAAAGTACTGGACTAGTGATTGAAAGGTACTGGACTAGTAATCGAAAAGTACTGAACTAGTGAACTAGTAATCGAAAGGTACCGGACTAGTGAACTAGTAATCGAAAGGTACCGGACTAGTGATCAAAAAGTACTGGACTAGTAATCGAAAGCTGTAAGGTACCGCTGTAATGAATATATAAAAGCATCACGATTATATATAAAGAACATAACAGAAGTAAAAGTTTTGCTGTGTAGTTGGTTGATGCTTCTTGACTTCTACGTTCCGCCGTCAGTCGCTAGAATCGTGTGTTTATTTTTCTTATGTAACTCGTGGTGGGTAATAAAACATCAGAAATGCTTAAATCTTATAAACTATTGGAACAGACTCGGTGCACAAGGCTTTCAGTCAGCCCCGCACCAGCTCACCTGAATAGCGACTATTTTTCTCTTCCCAGAAGTGAGCGTGGACGGCGGTGATGGCGCGTGTTTATCGAGCGCCGCTTTACGTCCGGCTGACGCAAACAAACTCACTTTTGGCCGGAGAGCAAACGGACTTTAGGAATTGTTCAATTTGTGTGCAAACAATTTTAATGCTAACGAACAAGCTGAGAGAGCAAATCCAAATAGGACCAGCGTGCACAGAATTTATTATTTACAGTAATGAATGTCGTCAGTTCCAAGGGCTTGACAGAATTATTGTTTTTTTAATTAGTTCAGTAATTAAGACTTAAAAAATAAATTATTTATTTTATAAAATATAAAGTATTTTATAGGTTTCAGTAAGTTCCAGTAATATAAGAATTATATAAGTTCTCTTTATAGTGTTAGCTCTGTTGTGTCTTGGCTCTGTATGTGACATTAGTCCTCAAATTGTAATACATTTTGAGAAATTTATTTTTATGTAAATAAATAATTATTAACAATAAAACACATAATTAATTGTTTAACAAAATTTTCCTTTAGGTTGTTTGTGAATTTGTGCAAATATGTATCATTAACAATGTACAATAAATCTAAAAATATATACAATACAAATATTTACAATACAAATACAATACAATAAAAACTATATATATACAACCCCAAATCAGAAAAAGTTGGGACAGTATGGAAAATGTAAATAAAATAAAAACACAGAGTTCCTTACATTTACTTTGACTTTTATTTGATGTCAGACAGGATGAACCTGAGATATTTCATGTTTTATCATTTTAACATTCATTCCTGCATTTCAGGCCTGCAACACATTCCAAAAAAAGTTTGGACGGGGGTGATTTAGGGCTACTAATGAGGTGAAAACACTAAATACTGATGTGATTCCAAACAGGTGATTGTAATCATGGTTTGAGTCTCTGATGAGTAAAGATGATCAGAGGATCCAGTTTGTCCACAAATGTGTGAGAAAATGATTGAAATGTTTAAAAACAATGAACCTCAAAGAAAGATTGGAAGGGATTTGCATGTTCTCCCTCTACAGTGCAGAATATCATTAAACCATTCAAGGAATTGGGAGGAATTTCAGTGCGTAAAGACCAAGGGTGCGAGCTTAATCTGAACGCTCGTGATCTTCCATCCCTCAGACGGCGCCGCATCAAGAACCTCCACTCAACACTAGCTGATATAACCACATGGGTGAGGGATTAGTTTATCAAACCTTTATCAGCTCTACAATACAGAGTTACTGCACAAATGATACTTAACACTTTACTGTGCACAAAAGAAGCCTTATGTTAACCATGTCCAGAAGCGGCGTCCACTTCTCTGGGCTCGGAGGCATCTAGGATGGACCATCACACAGTGGAAACGTGTATTGTGGTCAGATGAATCAGCATTCAGAATGGCAACATTACGAAGTGGTAAATGCTTTACTGTCCCAACCTTTTTGGGACGGGACAAAACAATTGATAGAAGTTGATAGAATAATGAAGTTAAACCATTTTGAGCAGGTGAGTTGGTAACAGGTGAGGGAATCATGATCAGGTATAAAAGGATCAGTCTGTACAAGCAGAGATGGGTCATAACTCACCACTGTGTTCCAAACTTCAGGAGAGAATCAATCAGTTAAAAGAACATTTCTTAATGCAAGTTATTTAAGTCTTTCACCATCTACTGTACATAATATTATGAAAAGATTCAGGGAATCCAGAGAAATCTCTGTGTAGTGCAAAGCCGAAAATCATTGTTGAATGTGAATGTGGTGACCTTTGAGCATGACCCGTCAAGCTACTATAATAAATATAGTAAAAAAAAATTCTATCTAACTTTTTCTGCTTATTCTGCATCTGTCCCAACTTTTTTGAAATGTGCTAAAAGCTTTAAATTCTACATTCCGTTTCTATTTACAAACTACAATGAAGCCGATCAGTGAAAAATAAAGATTAAACAGTAAAAGATTCTTCTTTTCATGACGTTTTTAAAGCGTCCCAGCTTTTCTGGAAATGTTTTTTTTTTTAGCCCTGAGCTTCCGAGAAGCCAGAAGTCACTTCTTACAGAGTCACTGGTAAATAAGAAAATATTTGTTTAGGATGAGATTTGCCTTGAAGTGTGAGAGAGGTGAATCTGACGCCTCAGTGAGGATGTGTGAGCGTCAGGCTCATTCGGGAAAGGTTTCATAAAAGAGAGGTCACCAGTTTAACCACTAGTTTATTTGCAGTTGGGACAGTATGGAAAATGTAAATAATAAAACACAGAGTTTCTTACATTTACTTTGACTTTTATTTGATGTCAGACAGGATGAACCTGAGATATTTCATGTTGTATCTGCTCAACTTCATTTCATTTATTAAAGGAAGACAAGCATCAAGGCTCTTCTCTGTTCTAGCACCCAAGTGGTGGAACAAACTTCCTCTGTCTGTCCGAACATCTGAGTCTCTTGCTGTCTTTAAAAGACTATTAAAAACCCACCTTTTTACTAAGCACTTAACCTGACTTGTACTTATTTACTAAAAAATTTTTCCATTTCCAAAAAAAAAAACCCAGAAAAAACCCCCACTTTGGTTCTAACAGGTTTCAGCAGATTTGTGTTCTTCGACTGTTGTTTACTAAAACTTGAGAAATGAAATGTTCACTATGGAAGCACTTCTGTAAGTCGCTCTGGATAAGATAAATGCAGAAAATGTAAATGTAAAATGTAAATAAACATCCATTCCTGCATTTCAGACCTGCAACACATTCCAAAAAAGTAAAGTAAAGTAAAGTATTTACCACTCTGTAACGTCACCGTTCCTTTTCACCACTTAAAAGAGGTTTTGGCACCGAGGAGACGCGAGTGATTTAGTGTTTCAGCTTTTATTTTGTCTGGTTCTTCCTGCAAACACGTCTTAAGATGTGCAGCAGTACGGGGGGTCGTCGTCGTTGGGGACAGGTCAGGACTGCAGGCAGGCCAGTCCAGTACCCGTACCCTCTTCTTCCGCAGCCACGCCTTTGTAATGTGTGCAGCAGGTGGAAAAATGCTGGACGTCCCTGGAAAAGACGACGTCTTGAAGGCAGCACATGTTGCTCTAAGATCTTAATGTACTTTTCTGCATTAATGCTGCATCACAGAGTGTAAATGACCTTTACCAAGGGTACTGACACACCCCCATACCATGACAGACCCTGGTACTGACACGCCCCCATACCATGACAGACCCTGGTACTGACACCCCCCCATACCATGACAGACCCTGGTACTGACACACCCCATACCATGACACACCCTTGTACTGACACACCCCATACCATGACAGACCCTGGTACTGACACACCCCATACCATGACACACCCTTGTACTGACACACCCCATACCATGACAGACCCTGGTACTGACACGCCCCCATACCATGACAGACCCTGGTACTGACACCCCCCCATACCATGACAGACCCTGGTACTGACACACCCCATACCATGACACACCCTTGTACTGACACACCCCATACCATGACAGACCCTGGTACTGACACACCCCATACCATGATACACCCTGGTACTGACACGCCCCCATACCATGACACACCCTTGTACTGACACACCCCATACCATGACAGACCCTGGTACTGACACGCCCCCATAATATGACAGACCCTGGTACTGACACGCCCCCATACCATGACACACCCTTGTACTGACACACCCCCATACCATGACAGACCCTGGTACTGACACGCCCCCATACCATGACACACCCTTGTACTGACACACCCCCATACCATGACACACCCTTGTACTGACACACCCCCATACCATGACAGACCCTGGTACTGACACACCCCATACCATGACCGACCCTGGTACTGACACACCCCATACCATGACCGACCCTGGTACTGACACACCCCATACCATGACAGACCCTGGTACTGACACACCCCATACCATGACCGACCCTGGTACTGACACACCCCATACCATGACAGACCCTGGTACTGACACGCCCCATACCATGACAGACCCTGGTACTGACACACCCCATACCGTGACAGACCCTGGTACTGACACGCCCCCATACCATGACAGACCCTAGATGCCTCCGAGCCCAGAGAAGTCGACGCCGCTTCTGGACATGGTTAACATAAGGCTTCTTATTTACACAGTAAAGTGTTAAGTATGATTAGTGCAGTAACTCTGTATTGTAGAGCTTATAAAGGTTTGATAAACTAATCCCTCACCCATGTGGTTCTATCAGCTAGTGTTGAGTGGAGGTTCTTGATGCGGCGCCGTCTGAGGGATCTTTTTAAATTTTTGGACATTTTACATGTAAATCAGGAAAGTTGAAATAAGTTTACAGCACAAGTAACAGAAGCAGATCGTTTTATCTTCTCAGTACAATCTGCTGCTGATTAGATTCTGAATAAAAATAAAGCCGTCTTTGTGACTCCGTCCTCTTTATTTACGTTAAGTAAACACTCTGACGGTACGAGAGGATTTTCCCGTAACAGTGATGACAAACCCGCTGATCTTTATCCTGCCACCTTTTCAGCCCGACCTGCATCATGTAACCGCCTCACCGCCGTTATCTAACGTCACACTCCGTGGAGTAGTGAGCGCAGATCAGGGCTACGATTCTGAATGTGACCGAGTTAGCGAAAAAGCCCCTACACACACCCGGCGGTGATGAGCGCTGGTGATTACGGGAACGACCGCTCAGCCCAAAACAACATTCCGCCGGCGGCCTTTGTATATCGTGATGGTGCAGATTAGCGTTCCGCACGTCTCGCCCTCGGCTGTGCCTACGTGCTCTTTTGCCAGCGGTGCCCGGTGGCAGACTGACACGAGTCGTCGCACGTTTACACGCCCTCATCAGCGACTTCCTTCCTGCTCGCTCCAGGCTCCAAACCATTCCACTCGAACCAGAAATTTAGGAGCAATTAGGACTTCCTTAGCTGAGGTCAGCACTCCATGAGGGTGCATGCCGTCTGAGTGCTCTGAGATTACACATTCAGCACTGGTTTCTGGCTTTGTCCTACACAGACTGAGATTTATCCAGATTCCCTGAATCTGTTCACAATATTATGAACAGTAGATGGTGAAAGACTTAATTATGTTCATATCTTGTACTTTTTGAACCGATTGGCAAGTCTTAACAAAGTTTGGAACAAAGTGGTGAGTCTCGGTCCATCACTGCTTGTAAGGGCTGATCTTGATTCCCTCACTTGTTACTGATTTACCTGCTTATTGTGGAACGCTAGAACTTTAATATTCATAAACTTTTCACTCTTCTTTCGCCCTGTTTCTAGTGGATCAATATATGTGCAATACCTTTAAAAAATGAGCAATATTTGTCATATTCACAGATCAGCCATAACATTAAAACCACCTCCTTGTTTCTACACTCACTGTCCATTTTATCAGCTCCACTTACCATATAGAAGCACTTTGTAGTTCTACAATTACTGACTGTAGTCCATCTGTTTCTCTACATGCTTTGTTAGCTCCTTTCATGCTGTTCCTCAATGGTCAGGACCCCCACAGGACCACCACAGAGCAGGTATTATTTAAGTGGTGGATGATTCTCAGCACTGCAGTGACACTGACATGGTGGTGGTGTGTTAGTGTGTGTTGTGCTGGTATGAGTGGATCAGACACAGCAGCGCTGCTGGAGTTTTTAAATACCATGTCCACTCACTGTCCACTCTATTAGACACTCCTACCTAGTTGGTCCACCTTGTAGATGTAAAGTCAGAGACGATCGCTCATCTATTGCTGCTGTTTGAATCGGTCATCTTCTAGACCTTCATGAGTGATCACAGGACGCTGCCCACGGGGCGCTGTTGGCTGGATGTTTTTGGTTGGTGGACGATTTTCAGTCCAGCAGTGACAGTGAGGTGTGTCTGTTTCACTCATACAAGCACAACACACACTAACACACCACCACCATGTCAGTGTGACTGCAGTGCTGAGAATCATCCACCACCTAAATAATACCTGCTCTGTGGTGGTCCTGTGGTGGTCCTGTGGGGGTCCTGACCATTGAAGAACAGGGTGAAAGGGGGCTAAAAAGCATGTAGAGAAACAGATGGACTACAGTCAGTAATTGTAGAACTACAAAGTGCTTCTATATGGTAAGTGGAGCTGATAAAATGGACAGTGAGTGTAGAAACCAGGAGGTTATGGCTGATTGGTGTATCTTATTAATGATAAGATTGGTTATAGTTTATTGGCTGTTATTGATGAACACTGATTAGATATGAATGGTGGTCAGGAGTGGATCGATCACGTGGAAAATCAAAGCTGCTTCTAATCCCTGCAGCAGATGAAAAGCCTTTCTTGCTTCAGCAAATGTGATTATCAGCCTTCAGCTTACAATTACTGTGTGTGAGTGTGTGTGTGTGTGTGTGTGTTCTTGTGATGTGCTTGTGAAGTGCTTGGTAGAGTTCTGCACCCAGTGTGCCATCTATTGGAGACAATGGCAACATCTACCCTGAAAATAGGTCACATTTAGTTCGGGCGGGGGCGAGATGTGGGTGACTGTGAAATAAAAGACTGTGAAATATATTATCATGACCTGTTTGTACCTTAATTTTACCCCTTTTTTTATTCATCACAGACTAGAGTCAGTGTTTTGTCATTTTCACCTAATCCCATGATCATCGGCCTAAACCGTAGCACTTCTCTTTTAATTACACAGGATTAATACTGGGTAGGATGGCTTATTGCGCCTGAAATAGCCAGAATTCCTTGTAGTTTGAAGATTTTAGCCCACGTTGACACTATTACATCACATAATAGTCATGAATGTGTTTTTATTTTTACCACATCACAGAAAATGTTGTTTGGTTTAGATCTGGTGACTGGGAAAGCCACGTAAGAACACTCCTTGCGCTTCGTTATGTGGTACGTTATCATGGTGGGGCTAGCCATTTAAAACAAGGCAATTTGTGAGCAATTAAAAGTGCACATCGTCAGCAACAGTACTCGAATAGGCTGAGGTATTGGTGCTACAGGTACTTCCCTTGTGCTACCAGTAGTGACGAGGAGACAAAATGGAAAATTAGAGAAGAAGCAGTCAGGAGAGTAATTGTCTGTTGGCATCACCTTTAAAACCCTTCCCTTTTTGATGGTTGTCCTGCTGATGCCTTTCGATGCACCTGCTATTTATTACATTTGGAACAATATTCAGGCTTTCATTGCTCAAGTAAAACAGGACAAATCCAAATAAACATAAATCTATAATTATAATAGCAGGTAAAATCCTCTGGAATAAATATGGTACATGGACGTTAGCTGGAGTTACCGGGTGGATGATGGGTAAAATGGTTTAACATTAAAAAGGTCTGATCTCCTTGTGTCATTTACAAGTCTAGTGTACAGACCTGCTTTAATAACAGTTCAAAGATTTGTAGAAATAATAGAACGTATTAAAATGTGCTTACAGTATTTACTTATGTAATGTGATGTCAGTGAAACAATTAGATAGACAGACAGATAACAGACAGACAGATTGATAGATTGATAGACAGACAGACAGTAGATAAATAGATAAACAGACCGATTGCCAGACAGACAGACAGATAGACAGAGAGATACAGACAGATATTATAGACAGATAGATGGATAGACAGATAGATATTACAGATAGACAGACAGATAGATAGATATTATAGATAGACAGACAGACAGATAGATAGATATTATAGATAGTAATAATTATTATTATCATTATTATAACCATTATTATGGTTATTATTCCTATTAGGAAACAAATTGAAGTTGTGTAGTCCTCACTATCTCTTATAAACAAACGATTAACCTCAGGTAGGCGAACAACAAAAACCCAGATTATAAAATGTAGTCAATACTTCCAAAAAGTAAATCAACATTCAGAAACAATAAATAATAATAATAATAGTAACTTATTGTAGTGCATTATTTTGCTTTTATTCTGTTTAGCATGTGTATTAGTTACACAACCTGACCCAAACCGAGCAGCTAGCATGTTCTGAATTTCTGCATGATCTAAACTTAATGTTGCTTTCCATGTTCACAAATGCGATGAGCATTAAATATAATGTGGCCATTAAATGTGTTAGTGCTTTATGAGCTTCATCATTTTGCTTTTAATGTTTATGAGGCTTTTAGGGCTGGAAGGTGGCGGGACGGTGTCATTAACAGGAGTTATAGCAACCACCATCTTACCTCAGTGAGGTACACAAACAAAATGTCTGCTCTGTAAATACCGACTGTTCGGGTTATACGGTATAAATAAGTTATGTTACACAGATATATAAATATATAAATATTTTATTGATCTAATTATTATATTATTATTTATTTTTATAGCCAAGAAATCGGTAACGATCATTCGATATTGCAGTTAACTAGCCTGTCTATTCCTTACATCACCACAGGGTGGCGGTGTTGCACATGTTATCAGAAAGCTTGCATATGGGTTCGTGTGGTGATTTTTAAGATGGGGCACACACAGCTACTTGGACGAATTTTTTCAAATGGGCCATGAGTTCATAGTACAGTTGGGTTTCCAGAAGGCATTTGGGTTTATTTGCATCTCACAGATACACACAGAAGGTGGATAAGCTAGATGTGGAAGAGTAAACAAACAGGTTTGAATGTAATGGATTAGTGCCTGGTGTTGTATCAGATACAGAGAGGCATGTTGGTTCAGCAGGTTGAATTAGTTTGTGAATGCAGAATCAGAAAAATCGTTTTATTCACCAAGTACATTTTCACATTCGAGGAATATAAATTGGTATAAATCGTTATGTTAACCACATCACAGAAAATGTTGTTTGATTTAGATCTGGTGACTGAGAAAGCCACGGAGGAACAGGTTCATGGCTTGTGCTTCGTTATGTGGTACGTTATCATGATGGGGCTAGCCATTTTAAAAGAGGTCATTTGTGGGCCATTAAAAGTGCACATCGTCAGCAACAGTACTCGGATAGACTGAGGTATTAGGGGTTCCGAAGTGCTACAGGTACCTCCCTCATGGTACCAGTAGTGACAAGGACACAAAATGCAAAATTAGAGAAGAATTAGTCAGGGAAGATGAGTAAAGAGTAATTGTGGCCACTAACTGCAAAACACTTCCCTTTTTGGTGGTTGTCTTGCTGATAAAATAAGATAATCCTTTATTAGTCCCACAGTGGATTATCTTATCTTATCTTATCTTATCTTATCTTATCTTATCTTATCTTATCTTATCTTATCTTATCTTATCTTATCTTATCTTATCTTATCTTATCTTATCTTATCTTATCTTATCTTATCTTATCTTATCTTATCTTATCTTATCTTATCTTATCTTAATCTTATCTTATCAGCAAGACAACCACCAAAAAGGGAAGTGTTTTGCAGTTAGTGGCCACAATTACTCTCTACAATTACAATTACACAATTGCTCTCACAATTACTAATGCGTCACTAGTGAACCTGTTGTCACTTTTATTTGCAACAAAGCAGAATCCCTGACTTATCCCTGGTAGCACTGTCGCCTCACAGCAAGAGGGTCCTGGGTTCGATCCCCAGGTGGGGCGGTCCGGGTCCTTTCTGTGTGGAGTTTGCATGTTCTCCCCATGTCCGTGTGGGTTTCCTATGGGTGCTTTGGGTTCCTCCCACAGTCCAAAGACGTGCAAGTGAGGTGAACTGGAGATACTAAATTGTCCATGATTCTCTTTGATATTAAACTTGTGAACTGATGAATCTTGTGTTATGAGTAACTACCGTCCCTGTCATGAATGTAACCAAAAGTGTAAAATTTGACGTTAAAATCCTAATAAACAAACGAATAATGAATAAGAAAATGTACATCCTAGAGCATATACAGAAGTGCAGAGTGATAAGTCAATATCCGTTACTTTTTAAGAACTATAAGAATAATCTTGCGCTTACTGTTGCGACAAACAGCTCCACGATACAAACCAGAGCCTGTGGATGATAATTAAATTTTTCTGTTGATATTAACCTGTTTCACAATGCACTGCACTACAAACTACAATCCCCAGCATGCACTGCAGGGTCCCTTTCCTTCCCTTCCCTTCCTTCCCTTCCGTGAAACAACAATCTATGAGACAGCGGGTCACACCAGTCATATCAATTACATTTAGCAGACGCTTCATTTAAAGCGACTTACAGTACTGACAGTACTGGTGGGGCTTGAACCAGCAACCTTTTGGTTACTAATCCAGTACTTTAACCACTGGGCTACAACTGCCTCTATCATCAAACACGCTAGCTGCGTTTCAGCAGCATTCTAACTAATGGAAAAGACTGTGGTAGCCTAGTGGGTAGAGCTTTGGGTTATTAATAAAAAGCCACTGTTGGGCCCTTGAGCAAGGCCCTTAACCCTCTCGGCCCCGGGGGCGACGTAAACAAGCTTCCAAACAAGCTAGGATATGCAAAAAAAGTATTTCATCGTACTGTACATGTGTATATATGACAAAGATATAAACATAGAAATAAAGAATATATACACTGATCAGTCATAACATTATCCACCTCCTTGTTTCTACACTCACTGTCCATGTTATCAGCTCCACTTACCATATAGAAGCACTTTGTAGTTCTACAATTACTGACTGTAGTCCATCTGCTTTCACCCTGTTCTTCAATGGTCAGGACCCCCACAGGACCACCACAGAGCAGGTATTATTTAACTGGTGGATGATTCTCAGCACTGCAGTGACACTGACATGGTGGTGGTGTGTTAGTGTGTGTTGTGCTGGTATGAGTGGATCAGACACAGCAGCACTGCTGGAGTTTTTAAATACCGTGTCCACTCACTGTCCACTCTATTAGACACTCCTACCTAGTCGGTCCACCTTGTAGATGTAAAGTCAGAGACGATCGCTCATCTATTGCTGCTGTTTGAGTCGGTCATCTTCCACAGGGCGCTGTTGGCTGGATGTTTTGGGTTGGTGGACGATTCTCAGTCCAGCAGTGACAGTGAGGTGTTTAAAAACTCCAGCAGCGCTGCTGTGTCTGATCCACTCATACCAGCACAACACACACTAACACACCACCACCATGTCAGTGTCACTGCAGTGCTGAGAATCATCCACCACCTAAATAACAGTGGCGGCTGCTGGTCTTTCAAAGAGGGGAAGCTCATTGTCGGCTTACATCATAAAATTTGTCAATTTATTTATATATAAATGTATAAATTCTCCCCTTTGTTAGTTTTCAAGAAAATGGCCTGAAATGAGTTGCAGTTTGTCTTCCGACTTCACTCGCAAAATCCGCGATGGGACTGAAGCTCCCAGCGATAGCTGTCAATCAAAATGGGATTCAGCCTTTTTACTGATCTTCCAATCATCTTGCAGAAGCTCAACGTCCAGACCCGCCCACAGCCCCATTCACCCCCAGAGACACTCAGCGTCCGGGGGCGGGACAAAATCGTGGCATTTATCCAATGACCGCCCATGCAGCCCCATAGAAGCAAAGAGACGCTCAGTGTCTGCGGGTAAATTCATTGACGCTCCGGGAATGTATGAGTTAAGTTAACAAAATCGAGTCGATTTGTGATAAGTAGCTGATTCTGAACGAACTCGTCTTCAAGATGAACGTGTTCTAACGCATTTGTAGTCAATGAAATGTTAACACAACTGTACATATTTCACCATTAAATTTTTGACATTTTAGGGGAAGCTGAGCTTCACTTGCAGTCTTAGAGAAATGTGAGTGTAGAAACCAGGAGGTGGTTTTAATGTTATGGCTGATCGGTGTATATATATATATATATACAGTGTATCACAAAAGTGAGTACACCCCTCACATTTCTGCAAATATTTCATTATATATTTTCATGGGACAACACTATAGAAATAAAACTTGGATATAACTTAGAGTAGTCAGTGTACAACTTGTATAGCAGTGTAGATTTACTGTCTTCTGAAAATAACTCAACACACAGCCATTCATGTCTAAACAGCTGCAACATAAGTGAGTACACCCCACAGTGAACATGTCCAAATTGTGCCCAAAGTGTCAATATTTTGTGTGACCACCATTATTATCCAGCACTGCCTTAACCCTACTGGGCATGGAATTCACCAGAGCTGCACAGGTTGCTACTGGAATCCTCTTCCACTCCTCCATGATGACATCACGGAGCTGGTGGATGTTAGACACCTTGAACTCCTCCACCTTCCACTTGAGGATGCGCCACAGGTGCTCAATTGGGTTTAGTCCATCACCTTTACCTTCAGCTTCCTCAGCAAGGCAGTTGTCATCTTGGAGGTTGTGTTTGGGGTCGTTATCCTGTTGGAAAACTGCCATGAGGCCCAGTTTTCGAAGGGAGGGGATCATGCTCTGTTTCAGAATGTCACAGTACATGTTGGAATTCATGTTTCCCTCAATGAACCGCAGCTCCCCAGTGCCAGCAACACTCATGCAGCCCAAGACCATGATGCTACCACCACCATGCTTGACTGTAGGCAAGATACAGTCGTCTTGGTACTTCTCACCAGGGCGCCGCCACACATGCTGGACACCATCTGAGCCAAACAAGTTTATCTTGGTCTCGTCAGACCACAGGGCATTCCAGTAATCCATGTTCTTGGACTGCTTGTCTTCAGCAAACTGTTTGCTGGCTTTCTTGTGCGTCAGCTTCCTTCTGGGATGACGACCATGCAGACCGAGTTGATGCAGTGTGCGGCGTATGGTCTGAGCACTGACAGGCTGACCTCCCACGTCTTCAACCTCTGCAGCAATGCCGGCAGCACTCATGTGTCTATTTTTTAAAGCCAACCTCTGGATATGACGCCGAACACGTGGACTCGACTTCTTTGGTCGACCCTGGCGAAGCCTGTTCCGAGTGGAACCTGTCCTGGAAAACCGCTGTATGACCTTGGCCACCATGCTGTAGCTCAGTTTCAGGGTGTTAGCAATCTTCTTATAGCCCAGGCCATCTTTGTGGAGAGCAACAATTCTATTTCTCACATCCTCAGAGAGTTCTTTGCCATGAGGTGCCATGTTGAATATCCAGTGGCCAGTATGAGAGAATTGTACCCAAAACACCAAATTTAACAGCCCTGCTCCCCATTCACACCTGGGACCTTGACACATGACACCAGGGAGGGACAACGACACATTTGGGCACAATTTGGACATGTTCACTGTGGAGTGTACTCACTTATGTTGCAGCTATTTAGACATTAATGGCTGTGTGTTGAGTTATTTTCAGAAGACAGTAAATCTACACTGCTATACAAGCTGTACACTGACTACTCTAAGTTATATCCAAGTTTCATGTCTATAGTGTTGTCCCATGAAAAGATATAATGAAATATTTGCAGAAATGTGAGGGGTGTACTCACTTTTGTGATACACTGTATGTGTATATATTGCCACTGAATTTTGGTATATCTTAAATAAGCAACGGTTGAGTCGCAACAAAACATTATTTAAAATTAAAATATTAACCTGGGTATTCTGTGACCAACAGATTTGTTGAGATTTTTCTATGTGGTCTTTTAAGAAGTCAGAGTTTATAGCGTGAGTCTGTTTCAGGCACATTAGACCGGATACATTAACCTAAACAAACACTGACGTCTCTCGTGTATTGTTTTTGGAAGCGGCCCTTCCCGAATGCACCGCGGGGGGTTGGGAGGGGAGGATGCACACAGAGCATCTGTTAATAGAGATGGAGGGGAGAGGGGGGGGTGGTGATTTAGGTCTGATGATGAGCCTGGCATGTCATCAGCTGAGCTTACACATGATTGATCCAGGAGAACAGAAACATGAACAGAGGGGACTGGGAATAATCAGGGGAATAAAATTAATGGTTTTATTTTATTTAGGATGATAGATGGGAGGGATGCATGCATGTGTCTTTAGTTTGGAGTGTGGAGCAAAGTACAAAAATGATACCAGGTCAAGGGTTAGAAACAGAACCTTTGGGTTATGCTGGAACACCAACCAGTGGTAAACACGACATCTCAAGCTCACAAGTTCGAATCTCGGCTTCGCTACCGGCAGGCCCGGCACCTATACAAACAATGATCGGGCAGTTGTAGCCTAGTGGTTAAGGTACTGGACTAGTAATCAGAAGGTTGCTGTTTCAAGCCTCACCACTGCCAGGTCCTTAACCTTAACTCAATTGCTTAGACAATATGTACTGTCACAGTGCTGTAAGTCACTGGATAAAAGCATCAAAAATGTAATAAATGGCAAAAATATAAATGTATTGTAAATGTCTGAGGGTGGGAGGGCCACACGGATTCCTCATAACTGCTGCACTTACCCCCTCTGCTGGCTGATCGATGGTGCTGCACAGAGACGGGGAATAACAGGGATCAGTGCATGACTTTCCTGTCTGGTGCAGGTGAAAAGAAGCGGTCGGTACTGCACATGTGTCGGAGGGGGCGTGTGTTAGTCACGACCCTCCTCCATCTGGAGTGGAGGTCTGCAGCAGCTTATACATAATGCATAAAAAAGCTCTATTAATTGAATGGGCAGAGCTTGTAGTGGAGCAGCTGCTCAGTATAGTGTAGCACAGTCACATGGGTCATATTAACCTGGATTCGAGCCTCAATTACTGTCTGTTACCCATGTGGGTTACCTCTGTGCACTCTGGTGTTCTGGCTGGTCTAACAAGACAGTTGCAACGAAATACAGTTCAAGCAGTTGAAGGTTTACGATGGCAACTTGGTGGTGGTGTTGGGCTTTGAACCAGTAAACATCCAGTCACAAGCTGTTCACACTACACGACAACAGTTCACACTACACGACTGGATCTCTTGTAATCAGGAGTCTTCGAAGTCGGTGTGTATGTCACACTACACGACTGATGGGTGATGGGGGGTTTCACACTACACCATCTATCACCAACTGGAATCACAGGCGAGCTTCTCTGCTCTCCCAAACTACGTTCTGTCATGAAAACACACGTGAGATGTGACGAGGGGTTTAATGATACCACGCCCAAAAATGCACGTCACAGGTAGCGAGCGATCAAAGTTTGTGCGCTGATGTGCAGCGTAAAATCAAAGAGAAAAAATAAATAAATCTGAGTGGATTTGGCTACGCTAACAGCAGGGATTGTTCTGTAGTGAGTTGGAGGTTAATAAATATTTTTTGCAATGCAGCGTGGGTATTATGTTTTGTAGAGAATGAAAAGGTCAGAAATACTGTAAAACGTGTGTGTGTGCTGATGTATTCTGATATAAACTATATTATCCCCCTGTCCCACCTGTTTACACTCCTCCCCTGTGTTTCCCCTCACACTGTATCTTGCGTTCTCATTGGCTGTTCGACATAGCACTCACTGCCAGTCGGGCAACTCAGATCCAGATATCTGACATGCTAGAAATCTCGCTTTGGTCACTGAGCGCTCGCTGAGCTGCTCGGATCGCGTTGTTGAGTAGTTCACACATAGTGATTGAGACCTGAGTTTCGATTGCCGAGCGAACGCCGAGTTGCTCCCGAGCCGGCAAATCTAGCGCCGACCAGTCGCCGAGCAAAAATCAGGGCAAAAATCGTGTCGTGTGAACCAGGCATAACAGGAGCAGCTAAAAGGAATCATCAAAACATTTAATACAGAATCTAAAATAGAACACATCCATGTTTACACCTCAATCAGAAGAGAATCATTCGCTAAACAGAAGAATAGTCGCCATGTAAACACCTGTACATCCCATTACACTCCTTATCAGAGAGTTTAAGGCATTTGCGTCATAACAAAGGTTTAACAAAAGTTTATACTGCAGACTTTACAAGACCTAAAAGTAGTGATCAGGATGCACGATCGTAAAGCAGCAATAACGATTAGTACAGGCGAGTATTCGAGCAAACGAAGGACGGCGGGATCAGACGACCTGTAGATCGAATTAAAATCAGATCCTCTCTACTCCCACCTCGCCTCGTCTTTAAGAAACGAACGTGAGGACCGTTTCCGAGTCCAGCATCATTATAAAGCAATAAAAATAAAAACAAACCCGCCAATTGAAACTCGGGTGACGTTCCGCCGCTTGTCTTACTCTGACCGGATTCAGGTGATGCTGGTTTTCATGGTAACGTGAACACTAAGCGGTACTCTACACGTGCACGTGGGTTTGGATGGAATTACTGGTGGCGTGCATATAAACAGAGATTTAACATATAAACAACTAAGTCTTCATTTATAATCCCTTTAATCTGTAAAGGTAAACATTTTCGGCATTTAGCAGACAACTTTATCCAAAGCGACTTACATTACAGATACAGTATACAGTCTGAGCAATTGAAGGCTAAGGGCCATGCTCAAGGGCCCAACAGCAGCAACCTGGCAGTAATGGGGCTTAAACCAGCGACCTTCTGATTACCAGTCCAGTACCTTAACCACTAGGCTATGGCTTGTCCCACTTTAGTCTGGTAGCAGATACGTGTCCCATAATTTTGGTGTCGTGTACTGACTCCTTGATCAGGGAAGACTAGTCAAGACAGGGAGAGAGTGGATGATGGGTAAGAGCGAGACACTCAGTTGTAGCCTATAGGTTAATGTACAGGACTTGTAATCAGAACGTCGCTGGTTTAATCCCCACCGCTGCCAGGTTGACACTGTTGGGCCCTTGAGCAAGGCCCTTAATCCTCAATTGCTTAGACTGTATACTGTCACAGTGCTGTACGTCACTTTGGATAAAAGCGTCTGCTGAAAGAGCGAGACTTGACTGAGGAACCACAAATAGAAATAAAACAAGATTAAAAATTAGAATTATTTAGTAGAATTTGCAGATTTAAGATTTTCGTAAGCACGCTTGGCACAGGGACGGTTCTCTCTCAGATGGCGTCTCACTTCATTAATCCTTGTGTCTTCCATTCTGGCCGGGGCTGGAACCCTACACCATAACGAGTGTGTGTGTGTGTGTGTGTGTGTGTGTGTGTGTGTGTGTGTGTGTGTGTGTGTGTGTGTGTGTGTGTGTGTGTGTGTGTGTGTGTGTGTGTGTGTGTGTGTGTGTGTGTGTGTGTGTGTGTGTGTGTGTGTGTGTGTGTGTGTGTGTGTGTGTGTGTGTGTGTGTGTGTGTGTGTGTGTGTGTGTGTGTGTGTGTGTGTATTCCCAGAGAGACCGCTCGGAGAGCTGCGTGACGTCTGACGGCGCGTCAGGATTGGCCCGGCTCGGCTGTGACCTCACCAACACGCCTCCCTCCCTCCGTCCCTCCGTACCTCTCCTGCGCCCTCCCTTCCTCGTCTCTCCCTCACTGGTTCTTTCTCCCTCCTCCTCCTCCTCCTCCTCCTCCTCCCTTTGAGCATCCTTCGCAAGCCGCAGTGGCTAGCGGCAGCATCCATGGCCTAACCGCGCACGGCCCAGCGTCAGACGGGCGAGGGCCGCCGGGAATCTAAACACAGCCTCGGGAACGCCGCCTCTTCCTTTCGGGTGTTTCGGTGTGCCTGCCGGGGGGCCGCGACCTTGTCCTGTCGTCGCAGGCTTTTAGGAGAGAGAGGAATGCGAATCTGCAAACATGATGGAAGGTAAGGATTGTCTTTCTGCACCTGATCGATGTCGTTTATGATATTTCTATCCCTTCTGTTGGTTTTCTACCTTGCTGGCGCGAGTGCTCACCACCGTGTGGGATTGTGGCATGGATTTAAATGCCATAAGCCGCCCGGCTATTTTGAGAGGCTCATGTCTTGGATACCATTCCTGGTAAAGTGAAGGCTATCTTAAGCCCACACACACACACACACACACACATGAACACACACACACATGCATGCACACACTTGCAGCGACGGTTCCTGTTTTCCCCCTCGCCTCACCTCACGCCTCCCTGCCTACAGCTAAAGGATTATTTGGATTTCACAGTCGCAGCTTATGTGCCCAGCTGGTCCCGGCCTTTGTATGAGGAGTCGGTTTTACAAATACACACCCTCACCCTCAAACACACACCCACTCGCTCGCTCCATCCCTGCGTGTATTCATCACGCGATACAGCACAGATAAAATACAGAGGTGCACCGACGTACGCTCGTGTCGTATCGTTCCCGGGGGAGGACGAACGTCGATTCGTCTCTGCACGTATGTGCGTGTCGGCCGTGTTTTTTGGGAGTGAAATGGAGGCCGGCGCGTCTCACGTGAAAGGTCCACGTCATTTCTACATGAAGAGGAAAACATGCAGCGCATCGATGCACCGTCAAACACGGGCGCCTTTATTTATCATATATACATACACTGATCAGCCATAACATTAAAACCACTTCACTGTCCATGTTATCAGCTCCACTTACCATATAGAAGCACTTTGTAGTTCTACAATTACTGACTGTACTCCATCTGTTTCTCTGCATGCTTTGGACCCCCACAGGACCACCACAGAGCAGGTGTTAGTGTGTGTTGTTGTGCTGGTATGAGTGGAGTTTTTAAACACCTCACTGTCACTGCTGGACTGAGAATAGTCCACCAACCAAAAATATCTGGCCAACAGCGCCCCGTGGGCAGCGTCCTGTGACCACTGATGAAGGTCTAGAAGATGACCGACTCAAACAGCAGCAATAGATGAGCGATCGTCTCTGACTTTACATCTACAAGGTGGACCGACTAGGTAGGAGTGTCTAATAGAGTGGACAGTGAGTGGACACGGTATTTAAAACCTCCAGCAGCGCTGCTGTGTCTGATCCACTCATACCAGCACAACACACACTAACACACCACCACCATGTCAGTGTCACTGCAGTGCTGAGAATCATCCACCACCTAAATAATACCTGCTCTGTGGTGTGGTGGTCCTGTTGGGGTCCTGACCATTGAAGAACAGGGTGAAAGCAGGTTAAAAAAGCATGGTGGACTACAGTCAGTAATTGTAGAACTAGAAAATGCTTCTATATAGTAAATGGAGCTGATAAAATGGACAGTGAGTGTAGAAACCAGGAGGTGGTTTTAATGTTATGGCTGATCAGTGTATATATACAGGTGTACAGTACTACCAAAGCCATTGTATGGCACCTCTGGAGCCGAGAGGGTTAAGGGCCCAACAGTGGCTGCATGGCAGAGCTGGGATTGGAACTCTCAACCTTTCATTTGATAAGCCCTGCTAGTCCAGCACCTTAAATACTCAGCTACCCCTGCCTTTGGGTCGTGGCTTGCTGTTTATAACCCTAACTAAATATTTCAGGACTACCTCACCTGAGAACGGTTCTTTATAGGTTTTGAATCTCGGTCTGTCTTTTAGGACCTTACCTTCTAAAAAAGGATCCAGTTGATAGTCCACATTTAACTAAAACCAACATCAAATCACTAACACTAGCCAAGTGTTCGCACCATAAGGTGCACCTTGTTGGTTGATATTGCCTCACATGTGTTAGTATGCAAGACTAAGTAATCATAGGACCTGATTATTTTCGACATATTGTAGATTGTAGATCCGGTGGCTTGGTGGGTAGCAAGAAGGTCCTGGGTTTGATTCCCAGCTGGAGCGGTCCGGGTCCTTTCTGTGTAGTTTGCATGTTCTCCCCATGTCTCACAAAGGTGTGTAAATGAGGTGAACTGGAGGTTTAATAATGAACTTGAACTGATGAATCATGGGTAACCTGTAACTACCTGTCCTGTCATAAATGAAACCAAAGTGGAAAACATCACCTTCAAATCCTAATAATAATGACAGTAATAATAATAATAATAATAATAATAATAATAGTCATAATAATAATAATAATAGTAAAAATAATAATAATAATAATAATAATAATAGTAAAAGTAATAGTAATAATAATAATAATAATAATAATTAAAATAATAATAATGATAATAATAATAATAGTAATAATTAAAATAATAATAATAATTATTATAATGACAGTATTTAATAATAATAGTAATATAATAATAACAACAATAATAATAATACAATAGTAGTAATAATAATAATAACAATATTATTAATAGTAATAATAAAGATAATGATGATGATAATAGTAATGACAGTAATAATAATAATAATAAGAATAATAAGAATATTAATAGTAGTAATAAAGATAATGATGATAATAATAATAAGAAGAATAATAAGAATAATAGTAATAATAATATTAATAGTAATAATAATGATGATGATGATAATAATGATGATAAAAATAAAAATAATAATAATGATGATGATGATGATGATGATAAAAAAAAAAAAAATAATAATAATAATAAAAATAATAATAATAATTCCTGAGTTCCAGCTTTGTAAAGCTTATGACAGGCGGTTGATGTTGTGACTGGGTCGTAGAGGTGTGAGTTTATTTTATATTAATATTTATACTTATTGTTATGTGTATAATTAAGTTTATATATATTGTTAGTGACTATTTTTGGAAGCCCTATCTGTCCCGGTCAGTCAGATTCCACCTGCAATGACTGCATGGACTGCTGGGGTGGCACGGTGGGTTGGTGGGTAGCACTGTCACCTCACAGCGAGAAGGTCCTGGGATCTGGGTCCTTCCTGTGTGGAGTTTGCATGTTCTCCCTGTGTTTGTGTGGGTTTCCTCGCTCAAGTACAAAAACATGCGGTCGGGTTAACTGGAGCTAGTAAAACTGCAGAGTGTGTGTGTGTCCTGTGATGGACTGGTGACCTCTCCGGGGTGTTTCCTACCTTTCACCAGGTGAATCATACCCATCGCGACCCTCAATAGCATCAACAGATGATGAATGAATAAATAGGACTACTTTAGGACTCTTCTTGAGCCCCTAACATCGTTGGGACTTGGTTATTTGACTCTTGTTGCTAATTATCTGAGCTCGTTAATAATTAAAACGCTACATTATTTAACGAGCCACCGAATCGAGCTCGGCTCTGCTGCTGTACCGCCATCGTCACTGGAACCACCGAATTAAACAAGAGCTCGATCATAAAGAGCCGAAGTTTTGTTATATGTGAATCCCTGCAGAAAACACGGGGATCTTACACACCATGAGGTCAAAAGTATTTGGACACCCGACCGTGAGCTTGCTGGACGTCACTGGACGTCACATTTCAAAACCAGGCGGTATTAAAACAGAGCGACCTCTGTGTGATCTTTACAGCTCTTCTGAGAAGCTTCTCACACAAGTTTGAAGCACATCTGTGGGAATTTGTGCCCGTTCAGTCAAAAGGCTGGGCACTGGGTTGATGTTCCGGTTCATCCCAGAGTTCTTCACGTCTTTATAGAGCTTGCTCATGCTGTAACAGGAAAGGACCTTCCCTAAACTGTTGCTGCATATTTGGAAGCATATCATTTTCTTTATTTAATTAATATATTTGTATACGTGTTAGCGACTGTTCGAGGCTGAAACACATGAATTCAAAATTAGAAGGAGCGTCCCAATACTTTTGTCCATATGGTGTAGGTTTCTATTGGTCTTAACTAGTAGCTATCAGGCAGTGATTGTATATAAAGTTAGCTCAGTTCCGTTAGAATCCGCTCTACTTAGGGAGTTGGACGCTTCCATGGATCCCGGCCAGAGCAAGCAGTGTTCTTGAGGCTCCGCTCTCTTTGCTTGGTGAAGTTAGATGTGAACTCATGAGACTGAGGTGTAGCAGAGATGCTAAACGCTGGAGGTACGGCGTGTCCAACCTCTTCAAATGTTTTAGTATCACTGCTTTTTACTCATAGTCAACTGTTTTACTAGTAGTTCACTAGTACAGCATGTGGTTAATGACACCTACTATAAAGTGTTTCAGAAATAGGTTTTCCTTTTGCTGAAGTTCTGTTGGTAGAGTTTAAATTGGCTTTATTTCCTTCATGATTTACCTACCTATGAACCCATCTGTCTGTCTGTTCGTCCATCCATCTGTCTGTCTGTCTGTCCATCAGTCTGTCTGTCCATCTATCTCTTTGGAATTGTCATCCATTTGTTCATCCATCCATCTGTTCCTCCCAGCATTCATCCATCCATCCATCCATCCCATTTATTAATCAGTCCCACCATCTATCTGTGCGCCCATCCATTTGTTGATTCATCTGTCTGTTTGTTCATCCGTCCATCCATCTCATCCCTTTTTGTCCATCCATCCATCCATCCATCCATCAATCCCATCCATCCATCCATCTATCTCTTAGGGATTGCCCATTTGTTCATGCATTTGTTCATCCTTCTGTCCCTCCCTTAATCCGTCCATTCATCCCATTCATTCAACAGTCCCACTATTCGTCTGTGCTTCCATCCATCCGTCGATTCGTCTGCCTGTCCGTTCATCCATCCATCCATCCATTTCTCCAGCATCGGCCGTTTGTTCAACTGTCCTTTCGTCTGGCCATCCATCTGTCTGTCCATTCATCCATTCGTCATCCATCCTTCCATCGTCCATCATCCATTTCTTCGGATTGCCCGGTTGTTCATCCATTTGTTCATCTATTCATCCGTCTGTCTGTTCGCCATTCATCCATCAATCCCATCCAACTATGCATCCATGCGTCCCATTCATCCATCCTTCTGTCGCTCTCTCATCCATCCGTGTGTCCATCCATCCGTTGATTTGTCCATCCATGTTGATTCATCCATCCCATCTATTCATTCATCCATTCATCACTACCATTCATTCCATTCGTCTGTCCATCCATCCCATTTATTTATCAGGCCATCCATCCATCCATCAATCCATTTAATTTCCACAAATTAAGTCTAAATTAACATACAGTTAATTTCCACAAGGGGATCAAAAAAGTCTTATCTTGTACCATCCATCCATTCATCCATCCATCCATCCATCCATCTATTAATTCATTTATCTAATTCATCCATCCATTGTCCATCCATCCATTTAATTTCCTCAAATGAAGTCCACAAATAAATTAATATACAGGGGATCAGTACAGTCTAATCTTATCCCATCCATCCATCCAGCCATCCATTTATCCATTTGTCTTTCTGTCCGTCTATCTGTCCATCAGTTTATCCATCAATCCCATCCATACATCACATCCATCCGTCCGCCTGTGCATCTGTCTGTCCATCCTATTCATTCTATCCATTCGTCCATCCATCCCATCACCCACTTCTCTGCTTATCTAAAAGCACCGCTGTCATTTTTTACATCCTCACCCGTCAGTAGAAGTTCAGCTCTGAGCTCCAGTGCAAATCCTGCTGTCTATAGTTTTACGACCGTGACTGCTGATTCCTTCAGCGCCATATTTACTCCGACTGTACGCCATCGTTAGTGATCAGCAGAGTAGTTTACTTGGCTGTGTCCCAAACTGCATCCACTGTGCTTAACAGTGTTTAATTATACTAGTGCTAGTGCACTAAGCAGAGGTGTGGTTTGGGACGCAGCCACCGGCAGCAGACACTGAGTTTCATGCCATTAAGATATTGTTCCCACCTACACAAACATTGTATTATTCTTTATTATTATTATTATTATTATTATTATTATTAAAGGTTGTAAATGGGTATACAGGTCATTCATGTGCTAATGTACTGACGTAAGACTCGTGTGCCAGCGTGTGTGCCGGCGTGCCCGCAGCGGGTGTGTAGGTGTTAGGTAACAGCGCAGAAGCAGAGCTCGGCAGGGACAGACCCCCTCTGCGTTCACATGGCCGCGTGACATGAAGATGAATGTCGCTTAGCATGGCTAGTGCAGGCTTCGCAGGGTTCTCTGAATTACCCGGCGACGTAGCGTAGGAAGCTAATTCACTTCTTCTATATGTGTGTGTGTGTGTGTGTGTGTGTGTGTGTGTGTGTGTGTGTGAGCGAGATGCCGTACGTCCATACGATAAGGTGAACGCAGGAGGCTTGAGGGATATCTGCTTTCTCACAGGCCTGTGGTGTCATCAGTTTTATCCGCAAGCACTGCGGCTAGGTCAGGACTCACAGGGCAAAATTATAAACAGTACCAGGTTAAATTCTGCATAGAAATGTAATGGCAAGTTTTCTAACAAAGCTGGCATCCTAAAACAGGGGTGCCCAATACGTCGATCATGTTCGACTAGTCGATCACACAATGCACGCTGGTAGATCGCGCCTCATTCAAACAGTCCAGCGTGATCGACATGAAATGCGGCCACTGTTCCTTCAGCCCGCCTAAAGCACTGCAAATCTAGACTATTGATTGATTGATTGATTGATTGAGTATATACAGTGTATCACAAAAGTGAGTACACCCCTCACATTTCTGCAGATATTTAAGTATATCTTTTCATGGGACAACACTGACAAAATGACACTTTGACACAATGAAAAGTAGTCTGTGTGCAGCTTATATAACAGTGTAAATTTATTCTTCCCTCAAAATAACTCAATATACAGCCATTAATGTCTAAACCACCGGCAACAAAAGTAAGTACACCCCTTAGTGAAAGTTCCTGAAGTGTCAATATTTTGTGTGGCCACCATTATTTCCCAGAACTGCCTTAACTCTCCTGGGCATGGAGTTTACCAGAGCTTCACAGGTTGCCACTGGAATGCTTTTCCACTCCTCCATGACGACATCACGGAGCTGGCGGATATTCGAGACTTTGCGCTCCTCCACCTTCCGCTTGAGGATGCCCCAAAGATGTTCTCTTGGGTTTAGGTCTGGAGACATGCTTGGCCAGTCCATCACCTTTACCCTCAGCCTCTTCAATAAAGCAGTGGTCGTCTTAGAGGTGTGTTTGGGGTCATTATCATGCTGGAATACTGCCCTGCGACCCAGTTTCCGGAGGGAGGGGATCATGCTCTGCTTCAGTATTTCACAGTACATATTGGAGTTCATGTGTCCCTCAATGAAATGTAACTCCCCAACACCTGCTGCACTCATGCAGCCCCAGACCATGGCATTCCCACCACCATGCTTGACTGTAGGCATGACACACTTATCTTTGTACTCCTCACCTGATTGCCGCCACACATGCTTGAGACCATCTGAACCAAACAAATTAATCTTGGTCTCATCAGACCATAGGACATGGTTCCAGTAATCCATGTCCTTTGTTGACATGTCTTCAGCAAACTGTTTGCGGGCTTTCTTGTGTAGAGACTTCAGAAGAGGCTTCCTTCTGGGGTGACAGCCATGCAGACCAATTTGATGTAGTGTGCGGCGTATGGTCTGAGCACTGACAGGCTGACCCCCCACCTTTTCAATCTCTGCAGCAATGCTGACAGCACTCCTGCGCCTATCTTTCAAAGACAGCAGTTGGATGTGACGCTGAATACGTGCACTCAGCTTCTTTGGACGACCAACGCGAGGTCTGTTCTGAGTGGACCCTGCTCTTTTAAAACGCTGGATGATCTTGGCCACTGTGCTGCAGCTCAGTTTCAGGGTGTTGGCAATCTTCTTGTAGCCTTGGCCATCTTCATGTAGCGCAACAATTCGTCTTTTAAGATCCTCAGAGAGTTCTTTGCCATGAGGTGCCATGTTGGAACTTTCAGTGACCAGTATGAGAGAGTGTGAGAGCTGTACTACTAAATTGAACACACCTGCTCCCTATGCACACCCGAGACCTAGTAACACTAACAAATCACATGACATTTTGGAGGGAAAATGACAAGCAGTGCTCAATTTGGACATTTAGGGGTGTAGTCTCTTAGGGGTGTACTCACTTTTGTTGCCGGTGGTTTAGACATTAATGGCTGTATATTGAGTTATTTTGAGGGAAGAATAAATTTACACTGTTATATAAGCTGCACACAGACTACTTTTCATTGTGTCAAAGTGTCATTTTGTCAGTGTTGTCCCATGAAAAGATATACTTAAATATCTGCAGAAATGTGAGGGGTGTACTCACTTTTGTGATACACTGTATATATATATATATATGTACCAGACCTAATTCATTCTAAGTAAATATTTCATTACATGAATAAACACATGATGGAAATCTAAAAATCACCATTTCAAAAATGTTTGTTCTGTCTTCATGAGATATTTTGTAGAATTATGGGTCTTTATGTGATTCTTTCCACCTGTAACAACAGCCGCTCTTCTGAGAATGCTTGTTTGTGGGTATTTTTGCCACTATGGCTGGGCACTGATGTTGGAAAGCCTCAGTTGATGTTCATCCCAGAGCTGTTGAGTGGTGCGGAGGTCAGGGCTCTGTGCAGGATGCTGGAGGTTCTTATTTTTTTAATTGAGCTTTTATTTATGTCTTTATAGAGCTCACTTTGTGCACTGGAGCACAGTCATACAGGAACAGGAAAGGGACCTTCCCTAAACTGTTGCTGTCAAGTTTGAAGCACATGATTTTCTTTATATAACTAATTCATTACAGCTGTTAGAAACTGCAGTGGCTTAAACACACATAAATCAGTAATTAGAAGGGGTGTCCCAATACTTTTGTCCATGTAGTGTAAGTAAGTCAAATTAAGTTTTATTATTTAAGCCAAGATGAAGTTTTTTTGACATTAAGAAATATAAATCAAATTGTTAATCAGCAGAAACAATAATGTGCTGTGCTGTCATTATCCAGATGTAAAATTCATGGTGCAAATTGTGAAGAAGAAATTCTAAATCACGTGCATGTGCAGCTGTTGAGGATGTTTGACTTTATTTAAGATAAACTGAAGACTTAAGGGTGAAATGGAAACACTCGACTGAACTCCAGACCGAATATAAACACAGGTAGTCTTGAGACATGAACCAGATCATCCACCTCTCGCTCGTTCTCGCCCTTTATACATCATTCCTGTTCTTTTATTTCTCTATCTCCCTTTATTTTCTTCCTATTAAATTTACCAATCAATTTAATTCATCCTTTAGCTGTGGTTTGCATGCATTAATTTGTAACCTTAAAATTGTCATTAGAAATGAAAATGTGAGGTTGGGGGCTTGGGAGGGGGCGCGGGGACCTTACATTATAGCAGGGGTGGGCAATTACATTTTCCAAGGGGCCAAGGGCCGGACCAACAGGGTGAACTTCATTCTGCTCAATATTAATAAGATCTCTTTTTATTGGCAAAATTTTACAGTTCTGATAAGCTCATCTAAGTTAATGTTAAGAGTCGATGTTACAATCAGCAGATTATCAACATTATTTCACTATTTAATCAACTTTCTTTAAAACAAATGTGAACAAAATGAGCAGTAACTTTACACACTGTGCTGTTGCTACTTGGATCACAAAACTGATCTTAACTGCTTCAGTCCTGGATGTGTAAAACATAATAAAAAGTCCGTGTTGGTTTGCAGTTTATGCCGAGTTCACACAACACGATTTTTGCCCTGATTTTCGCTCAGCGACTGGACGGCGCTAGATTTCCCGGCTTGGGAGCAACTCGGCGTTTGCTCTCAATCGCTACGTGTGAACTACTCAACAACCCGATCCGAGCGGCTGAAGCGAGATTTCTAGCATGTCAGATATCTGGATCTGAGTTGTCCGACTGGCAATGAGTGCGGTGTTGAACAGCCAATGAGAACGCAAGATACGGTGTGAGGGGAAACGCAGGGGAGGAGTGTAAAAAGGTCGGACAGGGGCGTAATATAGTTTATATCAGAATACATCAGCACATACACGAGCTTTACAGTATTTCTGACCTGATCGTTCTCTACAAAACACCAGCCGACCGGTAGCAGAGCTGAGATCCGAACTCGGAGAGTGAAGCTGAATAGTAAAGCTCGGGATAGAATTGAGCGGTAGCTTAGTGGCAAAGGACTAACCTAGTTAGAATGTCGCTGGTTCAAGCCCCACCACCGCCAAACTGCCACGGTTGGATCCTCAAGCAACAACCTATGGAGTCCTATGAAGTGTGAAGGTGCTGCTTAGCTTGCTGCTTAGATCAACTGATTGATCTTTGAGCCAGTTTGCTGTTCGCTGACCTTTTCAAAGCTCCTCCAATGAGATGAACTGTTTGATACGAGGCGGTAAAAGCGACTTAGCGTGACTTATTTTAGTAAAACAGCGAGTGAGGAATGTGATTAGTGGAGGAACTTATGAGCAGTAATAATGAAGAGAAGTTTAGTGCTCCTGTCTCCTTCTTTTACTACATTAAACCACGATAAGCTTCATTATTTTATTTATTTATTATATTTTTTTGCATCAAATTTTTACCCAGTTGCGTTATGCTTCCTCTCTACTGGAGCCGACTCCCCGGCCCGATTGAGGAGAGCCACACGTGCGCAGTAATCGCACATCTTTTCACCCTCACAAGACGAGTTCACATGCCGATCAGCTCTGTGCACGGAGAGCCACACCCTGATCAGCACCATTCCTCGACTCCTGTGCAGACGCAATCAACCAGCCAGCAGAGGTCGTAGCCCGCTCAGTTATGAGCTCCCTATCCGGCTTGTCCTACCCTATGAACAACAGCCAATCGTCGTTCATACAGCCCAGCCGGATGACAGAGCTGAGATTCGATATGATGTACTCGAGATCCCAGCGCTGGTGTTCTAGCGTATTTTACCGCTGTGCCACCTGAACCAGAAGCGTTAAACACAGATACATGTGGAGCTGTAACACTGGATCTGACGCTTATTCCACACAGATGCAGGTTGAGTCAAAATGGTGGATGTTTTAATATGTGAATTTATTTTTTAAATCAGTCTGAATGGGAGGCTTCTGGTAAATAAATATGACATTATATGATGATAATACTGAAATCCTGTGACTAATGCAAGCTAACACACAGTTCACATCCATGTGTGCAGCATTGTGCCTGCCATGTGACTGTAAATGTGTGTGTGTGTGTGTGTGTGTGTGTGTGTGTGTGTGTGTGTGTGTGTGTGTGTGTGTGTGTGACTCATCTGAAGCAGTGCTCTCTGTGCTCTGTGTCATCTCAAGGATGGCCGACATTACAGAGATTAAGCTCCGAACCGACAGTCGATGTCGGCATTAGCCGTTAATAGCAAAGCTCTTTCTACCCTGTAGCTCGGTGGTAGTGGGGATTGAACCGGCAACCTTCTGATCACTAGTCCAGTACCTTAACCATTGAGTGATAACACATAACACATAACACTGTACTATTCAGGCTAATATTCAGATATTATTTGTATTCTGCGTTTTCTCCCTTTATCTTCCAATTTAGTCGAAGCCAGTTCCTCTTCCTCTTGGTGTATGAGGAGGGTATATTCTCCTGAGTGGATCGGCGTGTGGGGTCGGTCTTGCGCAGGGAGAGTCACGCGCTGATCTCCACGTTCCTCCACTTCTGTACAGGCGCCTCAAGCTACTAACCAGGGTCTTTACACTGCATCAAAGACCCCGCCCACTTCTTTTTTGTGCAGTCTTTTCCCACCCAGCAGACTAGGGGTTGATTTTGTCTGGCGCAGGCACTAGGGGGCGCCCAGCCGACCGGTAGCAGAGCTGAGATTTGAACTTGGAGTGTGAAGCTCAGGATAGATTTGAGCGGTAGCTTAGTGGTTAAGGTACTGACCTAGTAATCAGAAGGTCGCTGGTTCAAGCCCCACCACCACCAGACTGCCACTGTTGGGTCCTCGAGCAAGTCTTATAAACCTTAATCGCTTATGCCTGGTTCACACTACACGATTTTTGCCCTGATTTTTGCTCGCCGACAGGTCGGCAGTAGATGTGGCAGCTCGGAGGCGACTCTGCGTTCACTCGGGGCTCAAAACTCGGCTCTCGTTCGCTGTGTGTGAACTGATCAATGACTCGATCCGAAGGGAAAAGGGAGGAGGGAAATCCAGGGGTGTAATATAGTTCATATCAGAATACATCAGCACACACACAAGCTTTACAGTATTTGTGACTAATCGTCAGTGGTGTATAAAGTACCTGAAAGCCATACTTGAGTAAAAGTACAAGTATCTTACCAGAAATTTACTTTGACAGAAGTAAAAGTCACCTTTTAGAATATTACTTTAGTAAACGTCTAAAAGTATCTGATTTTTAATGTACTTCAGTATCAAAAGTAATTTCATATTAAATGTACTTAAGTATTAAAAGTAGAAGTAAAAGTAAATGCTGTTAGTATAAACTGAAGTGGTCAGAATGTTGAAAATGTTAAGATTGTTCTTTTAAGCCTGTAATGCTAATAATAAGAAATAAAAAAACAAACTGGTGCTGCAAACAATTTGTCACATCTCACATCATTTAGCTAAAATAAAATTTTGTCATTTTATTTTGAAGTAACGAGTAATGAATTTACATACGGCAAATGTATCGGAGTAAAAGTACACATTTTCTTTAGAAAATGTAGTGGAGTAAAAGTTGTCGAAATTTTTTATGCTCCAGTAAAGTACAAATACTCCAAAAAACTACTTAAGTACTGTAACGAAGTATTATTACTTCGTTACTATACCCCACTGCTTATCGTCCACGCCAAACCATAATACCCACGCTGCATCGCAAAACATATTTATTTGATTTCCGACTCTCACTACAGAACAGCGACCCCTGCTGGCCGCGTAGCCAAACCCACTCCTTCACTCGGATTCATTTATTTTTCCTACTTGCTTTTACGCTACACATCAGCGCACAAACAACTTTGATCACTGGCATTAAACCCCTCGTCACTTCTCGCGTGTGTTTTCGTGACTAAACGTAGTTTGGGAGACCGGACAGACCGGACAGTGTGAAACCCCCCTGTCGGCGATCAGTCGTGTAGTGTGAAAGCCAAACGACTCCCGGCTACAAGAGATCCAGTCGTGTAGTGTGAACTGTACAGAGATCTGACGGCTCAAAGTAGTGTAGTGTGTAGTGTCGTAAATGTTTCCAGTTTGCACACTTAAACCCTCTGGCTTTGTGATTAGAATAAGAATATATGCCCCCCCCCTCCATTCCCCTATATCGTAATGTATTCTCATCTAATTTTATTGATCTTAAATAATTAGCTAAAGTGATTACCAGTCTTTATTTACGGAGCCTATGTTGTACTACAAGCCGGTTGTTCCTCTCACAGGAAAGTCAAGGATTTAGCCTTGCTGACACAGACCAGCTGTTTCCTTCTTTAGCACAAGGTTAAAACCTTCAACAGAAATAGTCTGTAATGCGATTCAACTCTACAAATTCAAGGCTCCGTGCATTACAGCCCCGTTTACCTCCTGAGCTGAAATTGATCACGGATTGAATAAAATAAAATGATAGAAGTGATCGGCTTATCCGAGGGTGGGAATGTTGTAGAGATTTCTCACGGCTGCTGCAGTTATGACCCCTGCTGACTGATTGGTGGCGCTGCACATAGACTAGGGATAGTAGAGATCAGTGCGTGACTCTCCGTGCGCGATACGGATCTCCATATGAACTTGCCGGGTGCATGTGAAAAGAAGCGGTTGGTGAGGAGTGGAGGTCCGGATCAGTAGAAGCGACGAAATGCGATCAGGTGATTGGATACGACTAGACTGGGAGAAAATGTGCTCATTTAAGACGGAGGTACAACAAGAAATAAGAAGCAGCTCCACCGGTTTATAAATCGGTGCATTAGCCCAAACTAAGCGCCTGGTTTTCAGCTGATTTGGGGGAATAAATCCTCGTTCCTAAGCTACGATTCAGTTCCAGAACCTGCATGTGTGTGTTATGTAATCGAGTGCTGCTCACAGTACCCCAGCTGTCCCCATCCGAACCCGTCAGACTGCCAGTGTTCCTCTGACCCGCACCGGACGGGGCCGATCAGGTTGTACGGCTGGATTTGGATGTGTGCAGTTTATCCTGTGGTACATATCCAAATCCAGGCTTTATTATTATATATTATATTATATTGTATTATATTACATTACATTACATTAATTATATTAATTATATTAACTACATTACATTACATTACATTATATTACATGTATATTATATTACATTAATTACATTATATTATATTATATTAGTTATATCATATTATATTATTTTATTTTATAATATATTATATTGTATTATTGTTATTTCATGTTATATTATTTTATTATTTTATATTATATTATATTATATTATTATTTTTTATTTTTTATATTATAATATATTTTATTATATTATATTATATTATATATAATATTATTTATTATATTATATTATATAATTTTATTTTATAATTCTTTATATTATATTATATTATTTTATTTTATATTATTTTATATTATTATATTATATTATTTATTATTTAATATTATCAAACATAATAAAAAGGGGGAAAAGGGAGAACCTACTGATGTTCTTCCCATGATCTTCAGTAGATACAGATAATGACTCGATTGATGAGAATATTTCCACATTTTCATTATCAGAAGGATGAATATGTGAGGGTAACAGAACTGAGTGACTAAAACATGGATTTTAACACCATTATTCTACATTTATTACGGAATATAAATATTAAAAACACAGATGCAATCTGGAGTCACTGAACACTGCAGGATAAAAGGATTTCTGACAGATTTTACTCGTTATATTTCATCCTAAAGTGACGTAGGAACAGAACCCGCTCGTTAAGTGCATCCTAATTTTGCAGCATCATTTTGGCCTGTTTTACTAGCACTGACCTGAATGATTGTAGCGTAGGAGAAAAACAGCACACAGTTCTTTCGATGCCAACGTTCGGTGCCACGCAGGCTACAGGCTAAAGCTACAGGCTAATTAGCTTCCCAATTGTTCTCTCAGCCCTGAGCTGTTTGCTAAGCATCAGCCAACAAGTCTGCTCACATGACCGATCCCACGTCAGCGTTGGTTTTAGGACCGGCCTCGATTCGTCGCCCGAGGCCCGCGTGTTTGGCCTGAGTGAAGCGGAATCGATGGGCGAGGAACAACAGGCCTCGAGCGTAATGCGTGTTCGGATCCCCTGCAGCCAGAACAGAACGGTAATGAATTAGATTTACTTTAGAGCCGGAGTATTGAACTCGGAGGCACAGCTCCGGTGGAGGAGTGAGATCGATCGTTCGGAGCTGTTTTAGGGTGAGGGTCAGTGAAACGTGATAGCAGCTAGATGCCCACGCCATTAAGAGAAGGGCTACAAAAATACCCGTCACTTCAAACATCAATATGATGACATGAGGGCACTTTGTGCTTTTATTTATAGTCGTTGACCTTCTGTATTGGGGTGGCATGGTGGCTCGGTGGGTAGCACCATTGCAATAGTGTACGCAACATCCTCAGACCCTCCTGTGGTATCTGGTGCCAGGGCGTTGCCAGCGGGTCCTTATGTACGTTGGGAGGTTGATCGCCCGTTCATTACATTTATATTTTTAGCACTTAGCAGACGTTCTAATCCAGAGTGACTTACAGAAGAGCTTCCACAGTAAATCATAAATTGAGATGTATCCTGGGAATCAAACCCAGGACCTTCTTGCCGTGAGACGACAGTGATACCCATGAGCCTTCTTGTCCTGCGTCTGCATCCTGGTGCCGTCTCCTCTACAGGTACAAGCTTGTCTACGTGATTTTGGAGACGACAGGACTCGACCAGCTGACCTTCTTCCAACGTCCAGTTCTGGTGCCCGTTGTATGGGTTAGCATGGCTCCTGTACACAACAGTGTTGGATGCATCGTGTGTACATACATTCTCCTCATCACCTGGATTCTAATCATCTGCAATCTGAGCCACAGTTCATCTTCTATCGGTCCGTATTATTGCCAAAGATTCCAGACCTCTGGCATCAGTGAGTCTTGGCCGCCCAGCAACCTGTTAGCGATATGTGGCTTGTCCCTTCTTGGACCACAGTTGGTGTGTACTGCCCTTTTACCAGTCCAGTACGTTAACCAGTGAGCTACCACTGTGATCTTGCTAAAGCATATTATATATTATTATATTATATATATATTTTTTTACATTTGCAGCATTTAGCGGACGCCTTTATCCAAAGCGACTTACAGTACTGTGACAGTACACAGTCTAAGCAATTCAGGGTTAAGGGCCTCGCTCAAGGGCCCAACAGTGGCAACCTGGCAGTGGTGGGGCTTAAACCGGCAACCTTCTGATTACTAGTCCAGTGCCTTAACCACTAGGACCACTAGTGATAGAGTGGTCTAGCCTGTGTGATGTGCACTCGTCAGTGCGCTCTCTCTCAGTGCAGGTCCCAAGCCCGGAGAGAAATAGGAGGGTTGCGTCAGGAAGGGCGTACGGTGTAAAAACTGGTCTGCCAGGTCTGGTATGAGGACCAGATCCGCTGTGGCGACGCCCAAATATGGGAGCAGCTTGAAGAAGACGGACCACATGGTTCGGTGGTTTGGAACTTTTGTATTTCGGCGTAGTAGGAGGAGGAATCGCTCGTGTCTGAGAGACTGAGAGACGCTTATACTCCGGATTTAGCTCCATCTGATTTCTACCTCTGGTTCTGTTTGGTTCTGTTCTGTCTGGTTCTGTTCTGTTTGGTTCTGTTCTGTCTGGTTCTGGTCTGTTTAGTTCTGTTCTGTTCTGTTTGGTTCTGTTCTGTAGTAATCACTCGTGTCTGAGAGACGCTTATAGTCTGGATTGAGCTCCATCTGATATACATCTTTTTTTGGTTCTGTTTTATTGTGTTCTGTTCTGTTCGGTTCAGTTCTGTTTGGTTCTGTTCTGTTTTATTGTGTTCTGTTTAGTTCTGTTCTGTCTGGTTTGGTTCTGTTCTGTTTTATTGTGTTCTGTTCTGTCTGGTTCTGTTTTGTTTAGTTCTGTTCTGTCTGGTTCTGTTCTGTTTTATTGTGTTCTGTTCTGTCTGTGCAGTTCTGTCTGGTTCTTCTGGTTCTTTAGCTATATTGTGTTCTGTTCGGTTCTGTTCTGTTTGGTTCTGTTCTGTTTTGTGTTCTGTCTGGTTCTGTTTTGTTTTGTGTTCTGTTTGGTTCTGGTCTGTTTAGTTCTGTTCTGTTTGGTTCTGTTCTGTTCGGTTCAGTTCTGTTTGGTTCTGTTCTGTTTTATTGTGTTCTGTTCTGTCTGGTTCTGTTCTGTTTAGTTCTGTTCTGTTTAGTTCTGTTCTGTCTGGTTCTGTTCTGTTTAGTTCTGTTTGGTTCTGTTCTGTTTAGTTCTGTTCTGTCTGGTTCTGTTCTGTTTTATTGTGTTCTGTTCTGTCTGTGCGGTTCTGTCTGGTTCTTTAGCTATATTGTGTTCTGTTTGATTCTGTTCTGTTTTATTGTGTTCTGTTCATTTCTGTTCTGTTTGGTTCTGTTTTGTTTTGTGTTCTGTTTGGTTCTGTTCTGTCTGGTTCTGTTCTGTTTGGTTCTGTTCTCTTTTGTTGTGTTCTGTTCTGTCTGGTTCTGTTCTGTCTGGTTCTGTTCTGTTTGTTTCTTTTCTGTTCTGTTTGGTTCTGTTCTGTAGTAATTACTCGTGTCTGAGAGACTAAGAGACCTGAGAGACGCTGATAGGCAGGATTTAGCTCCATCTGATTTACACCTATTTGGATGCTGAAAGAAGCTTTAAGGGGAAGAAGATTTTCATGTGACTTTTTGAAGATCCCTCATACAAGAGGTGAGAGTAGTGAGGTGAGAGTAGAGAGGTGAGAGTAGAGAGGTGAGAGTAGTGAGGTGAGAGTAGAGAGGTGAGAGTAGTGAGGTGAGAGTAGAGAGGTGAGAGTAGAGAGGTGAGAGTAGAGAGGTGAGAGTAGAGAGGTGAGAGTAGAGAGGTGAGAGTAGAGAGGTGAGAGTAGTGAGGTGAGAGTAGAGAGGTGAGAGTAGAGAGGTGAGAGTAGAGAGGTGAGAGTAGAGAGGTGGACGTACGGTGAGGTTCTACTGTGATGCTGAGCTGTTCCTGTTTAATAGAATATAAATTTTAGAAGCAACATGCAGCACTTTTTATCTCCAGCCTGCAGTCGGGGTTGAAGCGTGAGGCACTTGATGGAGGCGTAGGTGTAGGTTATGTGTTGGGTGCTAAAATGATGACGCATGCTGGATTCATGTATTAATACTGAAGTGTTCATCACCTCTGTATGTACAGCTAGTCTGCAATATGAGGTGAAGATGATGATGTACTGAAATGGAAATGCTAGACTGGAATCCACTTCATCCCATTCATTTTGACATGAATTTAGAGCACAGAGACGGGGAATCATGAGGATCAGTGCGTGATATATTTACATTACATTTTATCTAAAGTGACTTACAGTACTGTGAGAGTACACAGCTCTAAGCCATTGAGAGTTAAGGGCCTTGCTCAAGGGCCCAACAGTGACAACCTGGCAGTGGTGGGGTTTGAACAAGCAACCTTTTTCCTACCATTTTCTCCCAATTTATCGTAGTCAACAGTTGAGGTGGGTATATTGCTGCTCACGCCTCCTCCGACCCGCGTTCAGCCCTTAGCGGAACCCTTTTACACCCCTGCATTCTGCACAGGCACGTCTATCTGCTAATCAGTGGTAGCTCAGTGGTTAAGGTACTTGACTAGTAACCAGGAGGTTGCCGGTTCAAGCCCCACCACCGCCGAGTTGCCACTGTTGGGCCCCTGAGCAAGACCCTATCAGGGTCCTTACACAGCGTTTGAAGACCACACCCACATAGTCCGGGCATCCCGCCCTAGCAGAAGCGTGTACCTAGATGGCGCCCAGCCGACCGGTGGCAACACAGAGGAGTTCAGAATCTCAGTGCTAGTGGAATATCCTGCTGCGCCACCTGGGTGCTGAACCAGCGACCTTTCGATTACTAGACCAGTACCTTAACCGTTCTTCGTATGAGGTCGTCTTGTGCAGGTGAATAGAAGCGGTCTGAATTGCACACGTGTGGAGGGGAAATACGATTGCAGGTATACTGTAGGTGACCTATTAAAGAACTATTGCTTTACAAAGTGCTTTAGGGACAATTTTAGCCTTGTGGGTGGAGCTGTGGGTCACCAACTGCAACATTGTGGGTTTGAATCTCCTCCACCAGTCACATACGTGAAGTTATAATCTAACATAAATGATATTTTAACATTCTTAGCTGTCAGTAAACGAGATGTGTGTGTTTTTAATCCAAATTGGAGCTGAGGTTTGTTTATTATTTAAGAGGAAAGATTCCAGTGGGCACTCGGGACTAGGTGGCAGCGCCGCCGCCTTCCTGCGCGATGCCATCTACGAAACTAAGCTTTTCCAACCGATGCTATCAGTAAAGAACCTAAACGTAAATACGGCTGTTATTCCACGCTGTGTGCGAACACAGGAAGCTGGATATGAAGATGTTCAAGGATAAAAGCACAGTGTACTTCAGCATGATGCTAGAAAGCGGCCCTTTGCTTTTATCCTTGAATTTTTCCCCTAATCATCTTCAGCATCTTCATTTCCTGGCTCTTGTGTTTATTTTACAGCCTTCTCAACGACTTCCTGTTTGCTGGGAAGGTTTTCCTGTGTGTTGCCGCTCCTGGTTGTTGTTGTTGTTACTCCGTAAGAGCAGGAATCACGTTCCCGTCACTGTGCGTGGATATAAAAATAAATAAAGCCAGAGGACTTTAGCTAGTCCTCTGTTATCTAGCTGGATTTATGAACTTGGGTTTTCTACAGTTCCTCTTCCTCTGCTGGAGACCCCGATGGTGTATGAGGAGGGTATATTCTCCTGACACGCCCTCCCCCCAACGTGTGCACGACCCCTCCTTATTCGCCCGTACTTTGGTGGATTGGTGTGTGAGTCACACACTGATCTCCATGTTCCTCCACTTCTGTACAGTAAACTCGGGCTACTAACCAGGGTCCCTGAAGACCCCGCCCACTTTTTTTCTGTCCGGTCTTTTCCCACACAGCAGACTAGTGTCCGATTTTGTCTGCTGCTCTTTCTGCACTGCCGATTGTGCTTACTAGGGGGCACTAAGTCGACCGGTAGCAGAGCTGAGAGTTACTTATATTTTGCTCTAACACTTACTGAATGGCTTTGAATGGTTCTGTTTGGTTCTGTTCTGTTTGGTTCTGTTCTGTTTGGTTCTGTTCTGTTTGGTTCTGTTCTTTTTGGTTCTGTTCTCTTTGATTCTGTTCTCTTGTGTTCTGTTCTGTTTAGTTCTGTTCTGTTTGGTTCTGTTCTCTTGTGTTCTGTTCTGTTTGGTTCTGTTCTGTTTGGTTCTGTTCTGTTTGGGTCTGTTCTCCTGTGTTCTGTTCTGTTTGGTTCTGTTCTCTTGTGTTCTGTTCTGTTTGGTTCTGTTCTCTTGTGTTCTGTTTGGTTCTGTTCTCTTGTGTTCTGTTCTGTTTGGTTCTGTTCTGTTTGGTTCTGTTCTGTAGTAACCGCTCATGTCTGAGAGACGCTTATAGTCCGGATTTAGCTCCATCTGACTTCCACCTTTATGGTTCTATTCTGTTTGGTTCTGTTCTGTTTGGTTCTGTTCTCTTTTGTTCTGTTCTGTTTGGTTCTGTTCTGTAGTAATCGCTCGTGTCTGAGAGTCTGAGAGATGCTTATATCCTGATTTAGCTCCATCTGATTTACACCTGTTTGGACGTTGAAAGAAGCTTTAAGGGGAAGAAGATTTTCATGTGACTTTTTGAAGATCCCTCATACAACAGTTGAGAGTAGTGAGTAGAGAGGTGAGAGTAGAGAGGTGAGAGTAGAGAGGTGAGAGTAGTGAGGTGAGAGTAGGAGGTGAGAGTAGAGAGGTGAGAGTAGAGAGGTGAGAGTAGAGAGGTGAGAGTAGAGAGGTGAGAGTAGAGAGGTGAGAGTAGGGAGGTGAGAGTAGAGAGGTGAGAGTAGAGAGGTGAGAGTAGAGAGGTGAGAGAGAGTAGAGAGGTGAGAGAGAGTAGAGCGGTGGACGTACGGTGAGGTTTCTACTGTGATGCTGAGCTGTTCCTGTTTAATAGAATATAAATTTTAGAAGCAACATGCAGCACTTTTTTTCTGTCCGTCTTTTTCTAGACTAGTGGCCGATTTTGTCTGCTGCTCTTTCTGCACTGCCGATTGTGCTCACTAGGGCGCGTCAAGTCGACCGGTAGCAGAGCTGAGAGTTACTTGCTCTAACACTTACTGAATTTAATGGTTTTGAATGGTTGCTGTTGCTAGAATAAGTTTGAGTATGGAGAGCAGTGCGTGAGTCTCCGTGCACGATACGGATCTCCGTATGAACCTGCAGGTGAAAAGAAGTGGTCGGTACTGTACACGTGTCGGAGGAGGCGTGTGTTCGTCACGCCCCTCCTCGGTCAGGAGCAGATGAGAAATACGATTGAAGAACTGAATATGACTAAAATGCCGTGAGCCGATCATTTCTGAGTAGAAGCGTTTATTGTCTGTTTTACCACCTGTTTATCCTGGTCAGGGTCACGGTGGGTGCTATTTTTAGGTCAATTTTAGTAGCTTCTGTTGACCTGAGGAGTGCATGCGATTGAACTGTGGAAGGAAACCAGAGCACTCGATTTACCTGGGAATCGAACCCAGAACCTTCCGACTATGAGGTGGCAGTGCTACCCACCGAGCCATAATATGTGAACCTACATAACAGTGTTATGATATTAAAGGGATACACAGTGGAACCTCTATTTAACAGACTGGGGGGGGGGGGGCACTGGTCTGTAAAATGCGGTTGTCCTCGGTCAGGAGCAGAGGAGAAATACGACTGGGGAATTGGATATGACTAAAATGGGTGAAGCAGCAGAAAGAAGCAGAGGAATCAGCAGCGTCGAGTTGATTTGCTTCCTCAGTGATTTCCTGAAGCTCCTGCACGCACACGTCATCAAAAATACCCACTTATGGGAATTAGGTAGGTTGGCACGGCCGTGGGCACTTTGCCTGGTCTCTCACTGGGTACGTGCGGTATTAAGCAGAGCCGTGAGTGGGAGATCCTGGACCTCCTGACCTGCTGTTTAATTAAACCAGTCCTGACGAGCCTCCGTCTTTCTTCTGAACGTTCTGATCGAGCGAGTGTGTGTGTGTGCACCCTGCGATGGACCGACGCCCCGTCCAGGGTGTTACTGTGTGCCTTGCGCCCATTGAAAAGCTGATTGGATAAGCGGTTAAGCGGTGTGTGTGTGTGTGTGGTCAGCTGAGCTGTAGGGTGTAGCCATTCCATCTCAGGGCTTCGACCATTCCTCTGTAGATATTGCCAATCACATCTGTGTAGACGCCTGACCGGCTGACAGCACCCCTGAGATGTTCAGGCATTCATTCATTGTTTGTTTTACCACTTCTTCATCCTGGTCATGGTCACGGTGGGTCCTATTCACTTGGCGAAAGGCAGGAAACACCCCAGACAGGTCACCAGTCTATTACAGGGCAAACACACACACACACACACACACAGGTCAGTTTTAGTATAACCTGACTGCATGTTGTTGGACTGTGGGAGGAAACCGAAGACAGGAAGGGTGGTCGAAGTGCTGAGATGGATTGTAGCAATGTCTTGGACATTCCTGCCTTGTGTCCAGTGAAACCGGACCCGTTGCAACGCATTGCAAATGAAAATGAAAAAGCAACTGCTGGATTTTGAGATGAAGAAGGTGGGAAACCATGTGAAGGATTATGGAGCTGATTTGTGGGCCGGACTGGACGCTCTGACAGGAGCTGAAGGGAAACGTTTAGTGAGGATCAATAAAGTCGTCCATCCAGCTCCAGCTCCTTCTTACCTCCTAATTTCTGGCTTGATTGACGGGTGCCAGACTTTCCTCCGGGTCCTGCTGAGAGCACAGTTCAGTCGAACTCTGATTCACTGTCCGGCTGGTGGTTGCTGCCAGTCCTTAATGAGGAATTTTTGTAGATTTGATCCCAAAAAGTGATGTCATAAGTTCTCATAAGTCATCGTCATCATCATCATCTGTTCCGCAAGCAAAGAGTCCCAGTCATCTCTCTCCCCCGCCGCTTCTACCAGCTTTGGTGGGATCCCCAGGCGTTCCCATGCCAGCTGGGAGATGTAATCCCTCCAGCAGGTCCTGGGTGGACCCCGGGGCCTCCTCCCAGTCGGCCGTGCCTGATATACCTCCAAAGGCATCCTTATCAGATGCCGAACCACCTCAACTGTCTCTTCTACACGCGAAGAAACAGAGGTTCTACTCCAAGCTCCTCCCGTATTGCTGAGCTCCTCACCCGATCACGGAGAGTATGCCCAGCAACCGGAGAAACCGGTTGAAACTGGAGAAAGCTCATTTCGGCCGCTTGTATCCGCGACCTCGTTCTTTCGGTCATTACCCAAAGCTTGTGACCACAGGTGAGGATAGGAACATTGGGTGCGGACCCAACCTACAGTCCATCTCATGATCCCTCTTCGCATCACTCATTTACATTTTACATTTACGCTTTTTTATCCAAAGCGACTTACAGTATACAGGTTAAGCAATTGAGGGTTAAGGGCCTTGCTCGAGGGCCCAACAGTTGCAACCTGGCAGTGGTGGGGTTTGAACCGGCAACCTTCTGCTTACTAGTCCAGTGCCTTAACCACTAGGCTACAACTGCCCACTCGTGAACAAGACCCCGAGATATTTGAACTCCTTCACTTGAGGTAGGTTCTCACCTCCTACTCGCTGGGAGCATGCCAGCTTTTTTTTAATGATGCCTGACAGTCAGGAAATTAGGATTTAAATAGTTTTCACACCAGATGCCCTTCCTGTCACAACCCACCTATTACTATCCGGGCTTGGAACCAGCGAGCACACTGTGTTCTTTGTGTTTGTTTCTTTCACTTTTTTAACCTCCTGATTTGATCTGACCTCCTACAATCTGTCTTATTTTCAGGACTGAAAAAGCGAACCAGGAAGGCTTTCGGGATGCGAAAGAAAGAGAAGGACACCGACTCCACGTGAGTGATTATTACCACCAGTACCTTTTTTTTTACACATTAATATGACACGAAATGTATTTTTTAATAAATAATAAAAGCTAGAAATGGTCGCTGAATCTCTCAGATGGCTTAACAAGGTGTCTGTAAATAATAATAAAAAAATAAATAAATAAACTTGAGAAATACACAAAACCAAAGTGGAACTTGAGAGACAGTTGTCTGCCATCTTCAAGTAGAACCAAATGAGTGCTGGATGCAACCCTGCCAGCTACTCGATCCACCAATGAGTTTCAACCCAAATGCTCAGCAGAGAACCAGACAGGGGAATCCAGTAAACACAAAAAAGCAGCAAAATGACCCATGGACTAAAACTTCAGACAAGTGAGGACATCCGTGACAGCTACTCAATCCACCAATAAGCTGCAACATAAATGCTCAACAGAGAATCAGACAGGAGAATTCAGTAAACACAAAAAAGCAGCAACACCACCCATAGATCAAAACTCCAGACCAGAGAGGACATCTGTGCCAGCTACTTGATCCACCAATGAGCTGCAACCTAAATGCTCACCTGAGAACCAGACAGTGGAATCCAGTAAACACAAGAGAGCAACAACACCCCCCATGGATCAAAACTCCAGACTATGGAGGACATTCATGACAGCTGCGTAGGATCACCGGCACAGTTACCTGAATAAAAGACCAGCAGGAGAAGCCAGGCAGGCTGACAAGACCGACCTTTCGGCGGTTATACTGGTCAGACAAACAGGACTAACTATCCAACAGATACTTAGGGAGTCTGGAATTCAAAAAATCTGAGGAGCCGGTAGCTTTAAAGTAAAACTTTTTAACCCTTTAAAGCCTAAACCACCAAAACATTGCCCAAAAATGCTAATCTTTTGAAACTGGAGTGCTTATTTGACCTTTTGTGAAATGTGTGAGTGAGTGGTAAAAACATCCATGTAAAACTACAGGTGGGTGAGTGCTGGATGAGGTGCAAGCAGTACATGAATGATCCAACAGGGGGCAGAAGACATACGTCTACTTGTACACATTAAGTTTTTCAGGAAAGCACTATACAGTCATGTGAAAAAGTTAGGACACCTCATGAGAACCTTTGTCTTTTTGAACATATTTAAACAAATGGACATTTGAGCTTCATTTGAACAGTACTGAGAGATGGAGCTTATATCGTTAAACAAATAAAACTGAAAAAATTACTTTTAAACAGAGGATGTAAAATGTAATGAACAAAAATGGAAATTTATTGTTAGGAAAAAGTTAGGACACCCTATACTTTACTTCCCCCATTTGGCTGAGATAACCTCATTAAGACGTTTCCTATAACCATCTACCGTCTCTGACATCGACTGGGAGAAAGTTTTCCCCACTCCTCCATGCAGAACTTCTTCAGCTGTGTGAGGTTTGAGGGGTTTCTTGCATGCACAGCCCGTTTCAAATCACCCCACATCATCTCAATAGGATTAAGATCCGGGCTTTGACTCGGCCATACCAGAACTCTCCATTTCTTTCTTTTGATTCATTCCTTAATGGATTCACTGGAATGTTTTGGGTCGTTGTCATGCTGCATGGTCCACCTCCGCTTTCAATGGTCTTACATTTTCCTCAAGCACCCTCTGATACAGTGAATAATTCATCGTGGATTCCATAATGGAGAGTTTGCCACACCCTGCTGCTGCAAAGCAGCCCCAAAACATGACATTTCCACCTCCGTGCTTCACAGTTGGTATGAGGTTCTTGTGCTCAAATCCTGTTTGGTTTGCGCCAAACATGTCTGCTGTTACTGTGCCCAAATAATTTAACTTTGGATTCATCTGTCCAAAGCACAGAGCATGTATAGGTCTCTAAAGCTTATGTATCAAATATGATACACTTGGTGTTACAGGGTTAAAGTGCAAGTCTGAGTGCTTAGAATTTGGAGACCTAATGAATTTTTAATGTTGTCTTTTTCCCCCTCTTAGGGGTTCACCAGACAGAGAATCGGGGGTAAGTACCCACCCGACTCCTATCTACTCTTATACACAAGAATGATTAACGGTCGCTGAACCTTACGTGACCTTACAGTGTTTTAGAGCCTCGGCTGTAAATAAAGTCCACAGAATGATGAAACTGATTCCACTTTCATTCAGTCACAGACGCAGAAGAAGAGTAACGGAGCTCCCAATGGCTTCTACGGCGAGATCGACTGGGACCGATATGTAAGCATTCGCTTTTAAATCCTTTCAGCCGTTCACGTATATTCAGGCATTGCCACCGTGGACCTGGGCTTGGGACCTGCACTGAGAGCGCACTCACAAGTTCACCTCTTAGTGACCAGGCTGTTTCAGCCAGACCCTCGGACATTCACGCTAGTGAATTCATGAAGTCCATGCAGACGCCCGACTGGCCGATAGCACCGCTGAGATTAGAACCCTGGATCCCCAGACCTCAGCAGTAGTGGGCTAGAGTACAGCTACAATACTTATGTGTGTTAATCTAAGAGTCTGTCCCAAGATCTAAAGAGGTGCATCAGTAGAGAGGATTCTAATAAGACATGGAGCTCATAAGGCAGATTATTCAGACGCTCTACTTTACATCACCGCAGGTTTAGCTTACTAAGCTAACACGGTTAGCCTCAGGACGTTCAAACCCGCTAGCACGCCAGCTAACGTCTCCCTCCGTGTACGGAAAACGCTTAAACTGTCCCTGACGCCCCAATTTACAAATAAACGACACTTGTGCAAGTCATTAATAAGAATGATTTATGGTCCGTCTGAAAACCGAGCGCTCTCTCTCCACACAGACACATTTCCTATCATCCTACACCCCCGAGAAGAGGGCGTGTCTAAATTCTTAGATCCCTTAAAATGCTCCTACTGAGGCGCCTTAATTCTGAGTGATGATCTGACTGAATAACAAGGGAGCGTCCGACGCCTCCTCAGCGCTGAAGGCAATCCCAGCATTCAGTGCGGGACGACTTTTCTCACTAAAAAAGACATTTCCATCCTGGAAGAGACCACTCACATCATATAAATGATACATCATATTAATCAGTCGATCAGTCATCAGCTTGTATTCACTGATTGATGGTAAAAGGACATTTGTGTCTAAATTATCGACACTTATCACGTCTTGTGTATTATACTGGTGTAACTGGTCCTGCTGGGACCCTGAGTCTGACCATGTGACTGCTTTGTGTTCCAGAACTCGCCCATGGTGGATGATGAAGGATACAGCATCAGGCCAGATGAAGACGGAGATATCCTACAACTACATATAGTCCAGTCTAATTTAATATTTTGTGTTTTTAATATTATGACTTTAACTAAAGAGAATTAACTCCACCAGCTTTAATTAATATAAAATTGAGACATTTAGGGATGTACAAACCTTAATTCTTTTAAAAAAAAAGTTAATAAAAAGGTGTTAATTGAATCCAGTACACAGCAGTATGTGTATTCCTCTATTCCCTGATGGTATTCACCTCTACTGCTGCAGACCTCCAATCCTTGACTAACACACACCCCCTCCGACACGTGTGCAGTACCGACCGCTTCTTTTCCCCTGCACCATATGAAGATCTGTAACGTGCACGGAGAGTCACGCACTAATCCCCATGATCCCTCGTCTCTGTGCAGTTCCATAGATCAGCCAGCAGAGGTCGTAACTGCAGCAGTTATGAGGAATCCCCTCAGGCGATCCCTCCCTCCCCGTATAGGTGCCCGGTTGGCCGTTAGCAGAGCTGAGATTTGAAGTTGCGAGCTTTATTTGTAAATTTTTTGTAAATCAGTCCTGACAATAAATGCAATTAATAAACGAATTAATTAATAAATTACAGTTAATACATTAAATAATTTAAATAAATTAAATATTAAATTATAGTTAATAAATTTACATTTACATTTTCGGCATTTAGCAGACGCCTTTATCCAAAGCGACTTACAGTAGTTACAGTATACAGTCTGAGCAATTGAGGGTTAAGGGCCTTGCTCAAGGGCCCAGCAGCAGCAACCTGGCAGTGATGGGGCTTGAACCAGTGACCTTCTGGTTACTAGTCCAGTACCTTAACCTCTAGGCTACGGCTTGCCCAGTTTATTAAATTAATTAATAAACTTCAGTTAATAAATTTATTAATAAATACAGTTAATAAATTAAATTTAGTTAATAAATACAGGTAATAAAATAATGATTAAACTACAGTTAATAAATACAGTAAATAAAGTAATTAATAAACTTCAGTTAATAAATTTGTTAATAAATACAGTTAATAAACTAATCAATTAATAAATTACAGTTAATAAATAATTAATTAATACAGTTAATAAACTCATTAATTAATAAATAAAGTTAATAAATACAGTTAATAAATTAATTAATAAATTACAGTTAATTAATTAATTAAGAAGTTAGTGTTAATAAATTAAGAAGTTACAGTTAATAAATTAGATATAGTTAATAAATTAATAAATGACAGTTAATAAATTTAATATAGTTAATAATGTGGCACAATTTTACTATCCAGTGTAGCAGATGTAAATATATCATAAGGAATTAGGCAGGACGTAGCCATGATTTAAACATGGAGGGGCGGGGGGTAAAAAGCTACCGAAATTGGCATTCCTGCCATATTAACAACTGATGGGAACACTGATGGATCCTAACATTACATGAAGCTAAGGTGTGAAATATGTGTGTTTATCATTTTTACATCATTACACTAGAGTGGGGGGGGGGGGGGGGGGTTCATCTGAATATGGTGGGGGGTTCATGTATATTGTGATAACAGTCTTGGTTTTAATTATTTGACGTAACTGGCTACTACATTTGTAAAACAACTATCCTGTGTTGAGTAGAACCAAATGAGCACTGGATGCAACCTTGCCAGCTACTCGATCCACCATTGAGTTGCACCTGATGGTAATGAAACTCCAGGTTTTTCCGAGGTTTTATTAAGTTTTCCCTAACACCTCCCCACCGACCCCTAATGAAAAGTCACACTTCTTCTCCTCGAGCGAGTCGGAGGAAGAGGAGGACCACCGCAAGAAGTTCAAGATCAAGATCAAACCTCTGCTTGCAGACAGCAGCGACTTCGTGTCTCCATCTGTGGATGAGCTGAAAGCCTCTATAGGAAACATAACTCTGTCCCCAACGCCCATGGTGAGTCCCGTCCGTGTTACCTTTTATACCTAAAGTCTGTATTTCATCCCTCCGCCCCTCTGTGTCCGTCTGTGCTGTGTTCATTATGTTTTGCTTTTCTGATCAGTGAGGAATGTTCATTATTTCTGCTGCATGTGCTCGTGCTGGAGACTTTGCATATTTACAGAAATACATTATTGTTTGAGTAAAGCTTTCTGCACTGCGTCATCATTAAGTATCATCATCTCCCAAACTGAGTTTATAGATAAATAGTTAAAATTACCCAAAGTTAGTGTAAGAGGTTTAAATCACCTAGAATTAGTTTAGGATGGTTTTAAGTTACCCAAAATGGGATTAAATTGCTCTAAATTAAAAGAAGAAGAAGAAGAAGAAGAAGAACCTTAATTTGTCATTATACTTGAGTACAACAAAATTTAGTTTGACACTCTCCAAAAAAATAAAAAGATTAAAAAAAGAAGAAGTATTTACATAAATTAGTTTGGAATGGGATTAAGTTGCTCTAAGTTCATTTGAGATGGAGTTAAATTACCCAAAAAAAGTTTGGGATGGGGTTAAATCTCCCAAAATGAGTTAAAATGGCCCAAAGTTATTTTGGGATGGGGTTAAATGGTCCAATACTAGTTTAGGATGGGGTTAAATTACCCAAAGTTAGTTTGGGATGGGGTTAAATCTTCCAAAATGAGTTTAAATGGCCCAAAGTTAGTTTGGTATGGGGTTAAATGGCCCAAAGTTAGTTTGGGATGGGGTTAAATGGCCCAATAATAGTGTGGGATGGGGTTAAATTACCCAAAGTTAGTTTGGAATGGGGTTAAACCTCCCAAAATGAGTTTAAATGACCCAAAGTTAGTTTAGGATGGGGTTAAATGGCCCAATAATAGTTTGGGATGGGGTTAAATCTTCCAAAATGAGTTTAAATGGCCCAAAGTTAGTTTGGGATGGGGTTAAATCTTCCTAAATGAGTTTAAATTGCCCATATTAAGTTTAGGGTAGGGTTATATCACTCAAAATTCATTTGGGATGGGGATGAATGCCCCAAAGTTAGTTTGGGATGGGGTTTCATGGCCCAAAGCTAATTTGGGATGCTTTTTGAACAGCTGCTGTATAAAAGGTGCAACAGAAATGAAATAACAAGCATTTTTAATTATCTTTGGTACAAATTAGCATTTTTTTAAATTCATAACAGAATACAAAATGAGGTTTTACTATTACTGTGGGTGATAATAAATGATATTAGTGTTTTACTAAAGTTCGGCACAGGCAGTAACTTGACATGGGGTTAAATCCCTGTCCAGAACCTTTATTATGACATTATTATGGAGTCTATCCTCTTTTTGCGGCTATAACAGCCTCCAGTTTATACAGTGTATCACAAAAGTGAGTACACCCCTCACATTTCTGCAAATATTTCATTATATCTTTTCATGGGACAACACTATAGACATGAAACTTGGATATAACTTAGAGTAGTCAGTGTACAACTTGTATAGCAGTGTAGATTTACTGTCTTCTGAAAATAACTCAACACACAGCCATTAATGTCTAAATGGCTGGCAACATAAGTGAGTACACCCCACAGTGAACATGTCCAAATTGTGCCCAAAGTGTCAATATTTTGTGTGACCACCATTATTATCCAGCACTGCCTTAACCCTCCTGGGCATGGAATTCACCAGAGCTGCACAGGTTGCAACTGGAATCCTCTTCCACTCCTCCATGATGACATCACGGAGCTGGTGGATGTTAGACACCTTGAACTCCTCCACCTTCCACTTGAGGATGCGCCACAGGTGCTCAATTGGGTTTAGTCCATCACCTTTACCTTCAGCTTCCTCAGCAAGGCAGTTGTCATCTTGGAGGTTGTGTTTGGGGTCGTTATCCTGTTGGAAAACTGCCATGAGGCCCAGTTTTCGAAGGGAGGGGATCATGCTCTGTTTCAGAATGTCACAGTACATGTTGGAATTCATGTTTCCCTCAATGAACTGCAGCTCCCCAGTGCCAGCAACACTCATGCAGCCCAAGACCATGATGCTACCACCACCATGCTTGACTGTAGGCAAGATACAGTTGTCTTGGTACTTCTCACCAGGGCGCCGCCACACATGCTGGACACCATCTGAGCCAAACAAGTTTATCTTGGTCTCGTCAGACCACAGGGCATTCCAGTAATCCATGTTCTTGGACTGCTGGTCTTCAGCAAACTGTTTGCGGGCTTTCTTGTGTGTCAGCTTCCTTCTGGGATGACGACCATGCAGACCGAGTTGATGCAGTGTGCGGCGTATGGTCTGAGCACTGACAGGCTGACCTCCCACGTCTTCAACCTCTGCAGCAATGCTGGCAGCACTCATGTGTCTATTTTTTAAAGCCAACCTCTGGATATGACGCCGAACACGTGGACTCAACTTCTTTGGTCGACCCTGGCGAAGCCTGTTCCGAGTGGAACCTGTCCTGGAAAACCACTGTATGACCTTGGCCACCATGCTGTAGCTCAGTTTCAGGGTGTTAGCAATCTTCTTATAGCCCAGGCCATCTTTGTGGAGAGCAACAATTCTATTTCTCACATCCTCAGAGAGTTCTTTGCCATGAGGTGCCATGTTGAATATCCAGTGGCCAGTATGAGAGAATTGTACCCAAAACACCAAATTTAACAGCCCTGCTCCCCATTTACACCTGGGACCTTGACACATGACACCAGGGAGGGACAACGACACATTTGGGCACAATTTGGACATGTTCACTGTGGGGTGTACTCACTTATGTTGCCAGCTATTTAGACATTAATGGCTGTGTATTGAGTTATTTTCAGAAGACAGTAAATCTACACTGCTATACAAGCTGTACACTGACTACTCTAAGTTATATCCAAGTTTCATGTCTATAGTGTTGTCCCATGAAAAGATATAATGAAATATTTGCAGAAATGTGAGGGGTGTACTCACTTTTGTGATACACTGTATACTCAGAGTCAAATCTAATCAGCCACTGGTGCTTTAATGAAAACCAGATTATCTGAGTCGTCAGAATGTTGCAACAGTCCTAATGTATAGTGTAGTGTTATAGTGTTAAATTTCAGCCATGCTGCACCAATGTACAACACATTTACAAGGTCCTGGTGGGCGGGGCATAACTCTATTAATGACCATGGCTGCGTCCGGAATCGCATACTTCCATACTCAATAGTACGCGAGAGCGGTTAGTATGTCCGAATACATAGTATACACAAAGAGGTACGCGAGAAGTACCCGGATGACCTACTTATTGGGCAGCCATGTTTGAGTATGCAAGCGATGCACACTTGCGGTCCGTTAATGTATCCCATAATGCAACTGGAGCTGCATAGGCGTTTGAAGCGTAATAAGAAACAAGAAAGATAGCGGTCCTCTCTTTACAAGTGTAAGTAAGATAAATAAAATAAAACATTTTAAAGACGAATTAATAACAAAAACACGATAAATATCCAAAAGTTTGGCGAGTGGGGTTTGTAATGAGTCTGTAACCATGGTGATATTACGTCATCACGTCCCACGTCATCACTTGACGTTGGAAAGATGGCGGATGTAGTGCGTAGCAGTGTTGTGTGCATACTGCACACTTCTGTACTGGAAGTATGTACTTTTTTACCGGCAGAGTAGTGCATACTTCCTCCAATCTAGTGCATACTCTGTAAGTATGTGATTCCGGACGCAGCTCATGGTTTTGGAATTGTGTATTTAACACGCTCATAGTCGTCATAGGCGTCTCTATACTTCTTGATATCTTTATAAAGTAGGAACTGTGCGCTCCCCCAGGATCATGAGCGAGTATATAAATTATGTGAGAGAGTTAAAATTTGTAACCATTTGCTGTTGGACCGACCGGTGTCAGGTGAACTTTAGGGAACCCTGTGTGCTAATTAGCCTAGCGTGACTCTCCCAGAATGCACTGGGAGTGTCGGGTGTGCTGACGGACTCGGCGTCCTCCCTCAATAATTCAGCTCGGAAACTCGGCGCAGCGACGCGGCGTTACGTCGCTCAGAAGCACAAGATCAGTGTGTGTGTGTGTGCGTGTGTGTGTGTGTGTGTGTGTGTGTGTGTGTGTGTGTGTGTGTGCTTCCTGAATTATTCACACACACACACACACACACACACGTCTTGGGATTTCAATTAATCCTGCAACTCTTCTCTATCTGTGGCTGAATGATTGAAACACACACAATGAATTTGACTTTTTGTGTAAATTTGATTTGATTAGTTCTTTTCATCTTACCAGCTTCTGGAACACCACTGCTGGGATCTATGACCGTTTTTCACTTGGCAGAATCGCTTATATGCACACACGGGTGCTAATGTACGCCCGGTAAAATGTCAGCCAGCTCGGTCGCTTCCTGCCCGAGTTTCGACCAGTCGGGCGTCTATACAGACATTTGGCTACGTTCCGTCAGTGCACTCTCAGCACAGGTCCCAAGCCCGGGTATATTAGGGTGAATGCGGCCAGAACGATCAACTGTAGTGATCAGGGCCGGCGCTAGGGGGGGGCTGAGGGGGGCATTGCCCCCCCAAATTGTGTCTTTGCCCCCCCAAGCACAATGCAAGCAACGGCTATTTTTAAAATGATCTCTGAACCAATCACAAAAATGCATTTTGTTTTACAGTGTGAAGATATTTCCTTGCTTATTCCTGATTGGCTCTTTGAGTCATATAAAAATCGGCAGACTGCCCCAAACAGTTCAGTTCGGCAGTATATGTTCTGTTAGTGTGAGCGAGAGGCAGGTATACTGGTAAACACTTTTTTTTTACAGAATTAGTATTCTTTTGTTTTCTTTATATTTTAATTTCCCAATAATATAAATATTCTCACTCATTCCTATTTCCACGTTTGAATATTCTCAGTCTGTGTGTAGGTACATTTGTCAGCTTTGACTTAAATTTGTATTAAAGCCTTTCAAGAAATAGAGTTGTTCTATTAGTAATGGCAATTTAATTAAGGGGGCGTATTAAAATGAAATACAATTAGATAATCTTTTTTCTCCATTTACATAATCAACATGTATTTTTTAATCATTGGGTTTTAAGTTTAAGTTCGAAAACATGCATTTTTATTTTTTTACCTCATACATCACTTTAAGCCAGTATCAATAGCTTGGCTGTCATCATTCATGCACAAATCAAGCCTTGAATATATTTCTGGCTTCAAAAACATGACTATCAACATGCCCCCTCATTAGGTTTTACTGCCCCCCCAAGCAAAGCAGTCCAGAACCGGGGCTGGTAGTGATCCTGAAATACAGGAGCCAAGATTTACCCTCCTGACTGATGGTTGAGCGTTTACAGCAAAATTCTTTATCAAATTTAAAACTTTAATGTTAATCAGTGATCTGTTTATCATAAACCTCTGAGCTTATACGAGTCCAGTAAGGTGGAATTAAAACTTTTTAAATCTAACAATGTTCACTTATAATTAAATATTTTCCAAATCAAATAGTTTAGGATGTGGTTCTAATTTAATATGTATTAAACTTGCTGTATTATTTATATTTACAGCGCCTCAATCACCTCAATTTTTATAAATAAAAATAACACATGGCCACAACTTAGTACGATACGGCCCGGCGACAGGATCCACAGTTAACATAATGCGTACACAGTCTGATGTTTGCTCGGGGGGATTTGTGCACACTATACGGCAAAAAGTATCTGGACACCTGACCATGACCTTAGCTTGGGAATTTGTGCCCATTTAGTCAAATGATGTTGATGTTCCGGTTCGTCCCAGAGCTGCTGAGTGGGGCTGAGGTCAGGGCTCTGTGCAGGACACTGACTGGAGTTTATTGCTTTGTGCACTCAACTTTAGGGCCTTCCCTAAACTGTTGCTGCAAGGTCTAAAGCATATCATTTTCTTCCTTTGAGGCTGAAACACATAAGTTAGAAGGGGCGTCCCAATACTTTTGTCCATGTAGTGTATGTGACTCTCCAAGAAAGGTGAGCCCGGCTTGATATGAGCTAAAACTAATAAGATTCTAAAATTCCAACCCATACCAGACTCAACCATCACTGCATATCTCGTTCCTACACCTCACTACGCCATGGCCACGCCTTAGGATTCGTTCCCACAGACGACCATCACAGAAAATGTTTCCTGTTTAGTTCAGTTCATAATATCTGTGATCAACATGAAGATTTGTAAACAATCTGGATGTGTGTAGATGTTTAGCTCTTCCTGTCATTCAGCTCCACACATGATGATTTATACGTGTGGGACGTGAGCTGGTGTGGCGTGAGGGTAAACTCCACGCTGCTGGGGTTTGAATCCCGGGCTGACGTGACATAAACCTAGATATTGTGAGGACACATCAGTGCGCTCTTAGTGCAGGTCCCAAGTCCGGATAAACAGGAGGGTTGCATCAGGAAGGGCATCCGGGGTAAGAACTGTGCTGGACAGTGGTAGCTCAGTGGACTGGTAATCAGAAGGTTGCATGTTCAAGCCTTGCCACTGCCAGGTTGCCACTGTTGGGCCCCAGAATGAATGAATTATGTGAATGATTCACTGTGACAATGCTGCATCTTCATCATCATCATCATCTGATCTGTTTACATGTAACGTCGAAAAGCACGCTTCAATTATAATGTGCTTATTATTTACATACATTATCTATATTATCTTACATATGTTATATATATAATTTTACAGGTTATACACATTATCATACATATGTTATATACATTGTCTTACATACATTATATACATTATCTTATATATGTAATCTATATAATATTACATACATAATCTATATTATCTTACACGTTTATATATATATATATATATATATATATATATATATGTTTATATATATATATATATATATATATATATATATATATAAACATACTGTATATACATATATATATATACAGTATATATATATATATATAATCTTACATACGTATTCTATATTATCTTACATACATAATCTATATTATCCTACATATGTTATATATATACTGTATATACTGTATATACTGTATATTATATATATGTATATATATATATATATATATTTATATATACTGTGTATATATATATATATATATATATATATATATATATATATATACAGTATATATATATATATATATATATATATATATATATATATATATATATATATATATATATATATATATATATATATATTATCTTACATAATCTATATTATCTTACAGGTTATATATATTATCTTCTATTTGTTATATACATTATCTTACATATGTTACATACGTTATATATTATCTTCTATTTGTTATATACATTATCTTACATATGTTACATACATTATATATTATTTTCTATACACTATACATTATCTTACATACATTATACACATTATCTTACATGCGTTATATATATTATCTTAAATCTGTTATATACATTATCTCAGATACGTTATATACATTATCTTACATACATTATATACATTATCATACATGCATTATATACATTATCTTACATGCGTTATATACATTATCTTAAATCTGTTATATACATTATCTCCAATACTTTATATACATTGTCTTACATGCGTTACATACATTATCTTACATGCTTTAATGTATATAAGATACATTATCTTATGTACATTATATACATAATCTTACATGCGATATATACATAATTTTTTATCACGCCTGCTTTTTCTCTATTATTTCCAAAACTCATGGCCTGGTTGGCATGTGAGTAAAGTTTACTCTGTAGTAATTCTATTGCATCCCATTCTCCCGTCCATCACCACCATCAGCCCATAAAATCCACACCTACAGTGGTTCATGAGTCTTTCTCTTCTCTTTCTCTTTATCGCTGACCTCCTCAGAGGAGCAGTCCGGTAAGGGTCCGGTTTACTGTCCACGTGTTCCGAGTGCTTTTCTCTTCTCTCTCGGGCAGCATGCTTAGCATGGATTAGGTCGCGTGTGTAAATGTATACGTTTATAGTTCGTCTTTTTACCAGCCTTGTCAGGAGGTAAACTGAAACAATTAGTCGAGTTTGATTTGAACAATGCAGTTGTCCGTGTTTAAGGGTCGGGGATGGGAATGGGGTATTACCTATTACCTCGTAGACACAGAGTGCTTGTGCTTGACCAGCCTGCCTGCAGTCCGGATCCCTCTCCTATTGAAAATGTCCGACGCGTCATGAAGAGGAGAATCAGACGACGGCATATGGAGCAAGAATGGAGAAAAGTTCCTCAGTGTCCTCAGTTCCCGACGCATTAAAAAGTCTCATTAATAGGAACGCTGATGGAACACGGGGGGAACATGCCCCCGTCCTGACTTTTTGGAGTGTCTTGCAGGCATCAGATTCTAAATGTGTTCATATTTACAGTGAAAATACAATAAAGTTGTTGGAGGTACACGTTATATATGTATATAGGAACTTGTAGTTTCCTTATGCTGCATTATGTTTATATACACTCATTGTTTTAGGGTGTGTATGGGGTGTGTTTGGGGTGTGAATGCCTCTCTGTCTGTTCTCATTACGGGACGTTTATATTGGATCGTCTGTATCACTGATCTGTGACTCTCTGACCAGGTCTCTCTTCTCTCTTCCTTTTTGCTGGTCACAGAGACGTAGTCCGGTAAGTACCGCTGTGTTTACGTTCCTTCAGTGATCATATCTGAGAGGAACTTTGATGTAAATGCCATGAGGGCTGCGAGGTTTTTAATAATTAATAGTCATTTAATAATTCCTGCAAGCATGTGTAACGACTGTTCTACACTTCAGGTGATGTATGTTGATGTTTAGTGTGCTGAGAACCACTTTGATGCATAGAAGGTCAATTTAAACACGTATACGTTCACAGAGCTCAAAATGTGTAATTAACATTTACAGCATTAAGCGGACGCTTTTATCTGAAGTGACTTACATTACTGTGACAGCATTGCTCAAGGGTCCAACAGTGGCAACCTGGAACTAGTCCAGTACCTTAACCACTACCGCTACAACTGCCCCAACTTAATTATTATCCTAACTTGGATGTCTAGCAAAGACAGTTAAACACGGTCATTTATACGACACTGAATAATAATACGGTATGTACGACACGTTCACCAGCTACTTTATCATGTTTTACTGTTTCATACGTACATTAATAAGCCATTTTATGGTAAAGTACGCCAGCTCGCTACTGCTCAGATCTGAAGATCCAGGGTTCGAATCTCAGCCCAAGTCTGATATGTGGTGACTTCCTAAATACATGAGCAGCCGAAAGAAAAAATAAGATAGAAACTGAGACATTTGTCTACTATTGTAAAAAGCGCTGTATAAATAAAGTTCACTTGACTTGACTAATTAGGGCAGTTGTATCCTAGTGGTTAAGGTACCAGGTTGCCACTGTTGGGCCCCTGAGCAAGGCCCCTAACCCTCAATTGCTTGGACAGTATACTGTCACAGTACTGTAAGTCACTTCGAATAAAAGTCTGATAAAAATGTAAAATAAATGATATAATACAAATAATTATAATAATAATTGTTATTATTATTATTACTATTGCTGTGAGCTGGTGTAGCATATTGGTTAAAAGCCACGCCGCTTCTAACTGCAGTGCAGGGGTTTGAATCCCAAGGGTGAATGACCCGGGAGTAACGGGAGCAGTCAAAAGGGAATCATCGTCATTTATTGCTATTAAAAAAACATTTTTATTGAGCACTTTTATTTGTCGTCTTTTAATAATACTGCTGTCGAAAATGTATAAAAACTGAAAATGATCGAGTGTGTTGGGTTTTTGTTTTGTTGTAGGGTCTGGCAAACAAAGACAGACAGAGTGAGTATAAGTAAATGTACTGTATTTTGTGTGTGTGTGTGTTATTCTTAAAATGTTCTAAACTTGGGTGGGTGTGTACGTGTTTGGGTGTGTACGTGTCAGCATCAGACTGTACAGTACTCTAGTGTGTGTGTGTGTGTGTCAGCATCAGACTGTACTGTAGTCTGGGGTGTGTTTGTATAAGAGTGTGTGTGTGTGTTTGTTTGTGTTTGTTTGTTTGTGTGTGTGTGTTTGGGTGTGTATGTGTCAGCATCAGACTGTACAGTACTCTAGTGTGTGTGTGTCAGCATCAGACTGTATTGTAGTCTGGGGTGTGTTTGTATAAGTGTGTGTGTGTGTGTATGCATGCATCAGACTGTACTGTACTCTAGTGTGTGTGTGTGTGTCAGCATCAGACTCTACAGTAGTCTGGGGTGTGTTTGTATAAGTGTGTGTGTGTATGCATCAGACTGTACTGTACTCTAGTGTGTGTGTGTGTGTGTGTGTGTCAGCATCAGACTCTACAGTAGTCTGGGGTGTGTTTGTATAAGTGTGTTTGTGTGTGTGTGTGTGTGTGTGTGTGTGTGTGTGTGTGTGTGTGTGTGTCAGCATCAGTTGTATTTATGTTGCGTCTGATTTCAGATGAAGAAATAGCTCGACCCAGACGTTCTGTTCCTACTGTAACTCCGGCCTCCGTCCCCTCACCTGTACCTGCACCCCAACCTCCCAGGTACACACACACACACACACACACACACACACACACAGTGACATCCTACATTTTACAGTGAGGTCCACTGTTGACAGAACCAACAAAATGACAGAACCAACATTTTATGTTGTGTTTATTTTAGCTCAGCATAGTGCAAACCAACATCAGCTAAGCTAACCAGCAACACGTTTAGCTCAGGGAACGGTATTACTTTTGTAAAACGTTTGGATAAATAGCTTTAGATGCTTGCTAACCAATAGCCAAGCTGAAGGAAAAAACAGTAAACAATCTGATTAAACTCCTTATATAAAGACCACCATCACTTACAAATGTAACTGTTGTTTATTTATTTATTCACTTCTTTTAGCAGTAAGAAATCTCCAGTGCCGGAGGATGCGACAGCTTTGTTTGGTCCTCCACTCGAGACAGCATTTGATGAGCAGAAGTCTGAAGGTATAAAGACTAGACATTAGCGTCTGTGGGTTAAAAAAACCCAGAATTATTAAGCTTAGTGTTTTAATGTTTTACTGTCATGCAGAGACACACGAGTGTATTAATCCACAGTCGTTTAATCCACATCTACTCATGTATTACTATCAGGGTTTGTGTGTGTGATGTTTGATAGTCTTTAGTGCATTTATACACACAGAGTGAAATTTCTAACCCCTTTTCCTTTTGATGACGATTTATTGATGATATTTGCCTTAAATACCTGCTGTATATAATTTGATACACACATATTCAACCCGATTGTACAACAAGTACTAATACGTTGCATGAATCCACTAAATGTTCCTAATGAAGGATCAGTAAAGATGTGAGTGTTTTATGAACCCTATATTTCACAAAATTGTACCGATTGATGATATCCATTTTGAATGGCTCATTAAAAGGTCCTCTGGTGTATGCCGTACATGACTAATCCACCAGGGGGCAGAAGACATGTATCAAATTGTACACATCAGGTTTTTCAGGAAAACAGTATACCTACTGATGATGTAGAGGTCTCTAAAACCCATGTATCAAATATGATACGCTTGGCGTTATAGGGTTAATCTAACATAAGGGTGAAATAACATGCATTTATTCACCCTATGACCTACTTTTATGGTATTTAAAGAGTGAAATTTATTCTAACACTAAGAATGATCAGGATTGGAATATATTACTATCGGTGAGCTTATTACTGGTTAACGCTGCTCTTTAATTAACACTGTGTCTTGTACCGTCTTCCATACATCAGTGATGATAGAAGAACCTGAGGTTTGGGGCGCTGCTTTACACGAACCAAACCCAGACTTGTCTGTAGGAAGATCTTTTCCTTCAGAACGTAAGTCACCGGTCATGCAGCATTTATTGTCTTTATTGTCATCCAGAATCTTGGACTCTTCCCCATACCTCCCAGCTGGTTGTTTGAATGGGAATGGTCTGGGAATGTGGTTTTGCTGACCCTTTTTTCCTGTTTGAGAACTTTATTAACCTCCTACATGTAACTGATTTACTTCATATTCCTTAAAGAACAGAGTTCAGCCTGTGGAAATCTAATCTGATGACAGTTTACTTGATGTGGCCTCAAACCTTTAGTGTGTTCCCACTTGACTTGTTTCGACACTCACTGTCCAATTTATCAGCTCCACTTACCATATAGAAGCACTTTGTAGTTCTACAATTACTGACTGTAGTCCATCTGTTTCTCTACATGCTTTGTTACCCCCTTTCACCCTGTTCTTCAATGGTCAGGACCCCCACAGGACCACCACAGAGCAGGTATTATTTAGGTGGTGGATGATCCTCAGCACTGCAGTGACACTGACATGGTGGTGGTGTGTTAGTGTGTGTTGTGCTGGTATGAGTGGATCAGACACAGCAGCGCTGCTGGAGTTTTTAAACACCTCACTGTCACTGCTGGACTGAGAATAGTCCACCAACCAAAAATATCCAGCCAACAGCACCACGTGGGCAGCGTCCTGTGACCACTGATGAAGGTCTAGAAGATGACCGACTCAAACAGCAGCAATAGATGAGCGATCGTCTCTGACTTTACATCTACAAGGTGGACCGACTAGGTAGGAGTGTCTAATAGAGTGGACAGTGAGTGGACACGGAATTTAAAACCTCCAGCAGCACTGCTGTGTCTGATCCACTCATACCAGCACAACACACACTAACACACCACCACCATGTCAGTGTCACTGCAGTGCTGAGGATCATCCACCACCTAAATAATACCTGCTCTGTGGGGGTCCTGTGGGGGTCCTGACCATTGAAGAACAGGGTGAAAGGGGGTAACAAAGCATGTAGAGAAACAGATGGACTACAGTCAGTAATTGTAGAACTACAAAGTGCTTCTATATGGTAAGTGGAGCTGATAACATGGACAGTGAGTGTAGAAACAGGGAGGTGGTTTTAATGATATGGCTGATTACCAAACACTGATTAAATGTTTGTTTTAGTTATGCTGTATTATTTTTAGCTTTATGAAGTGGGAAGTATAATGAGTCAAAGTACCTAATTAACAAAACCAGAAGAGCTCCGTCCAGCTCCTCACATTTTAGCGGCACTTTTAATGAGAGAAATGACCACGCTGTTCCCCTGAAACGGTCCTCGACACCCACGCTGGGTTATTATTAGAACCGAATCGGCCACAGAGAGTGAAGTGTTGTCATCCTGCGTGAGTTACTCATCCCATCCCCGCCCTCCCCAGCCTCTCCTTGCATCTGATGAATAAGACTTTGCATATGCATGGTGCTCTGGGCATGGTAGCCGTGAAACGTGAAACGGTGTCGTGGTTCTGACCTAGCTCCGTCGGCTAAAAAAACGCTTGTCTGAGCCCTTCCTCATGTCATTGCAGCTCTCCCTCCGCTTCCGACCAAGAATGTGCCAACTGCTCCTCCTCAAATCAACTCTCCAAGTTCAGACACTACCGGTAAGAGTGCTTCTCGAACCCGGTGCTTCCTCCTAGCCGTGTTCCCACCGTTCCATCTCTGTCTCGTGTGCTGTGCTGAGATCATAAGCATTTTGACATGCTTTCTGTTGTCTGTAATGGAATACACACTTATAAAACCTGTGTAGTTGTGTTCACACTGCAAGTAAAAGCAAATTGTCTCTTATTTTGGCTTATGTGTATATTATGAATATATGCAGGGGCAAGGGGCGGGGGCAAAAATGTATACACTTCACACTTGGCATTGCCATGAACATTTTTGGACGGATAGGCCTATGTTTTGGCACCAGTCAGAAGTTTTGGAAGATTTTCCCAGTTTTTATTGATACGTATACAGATTATTACAACCCCAAATCAGAAAAAGTTGGGACAGTATGGAAAATGCAAATAAAAATAAAAACACAGAGTTTCTTACATTGACTTTGATGTTTATTTGATGTCAGACAGGATGAACCTGAGATATTTCATCTTTTATCTGCTCGACTTCATTTCATTTATTAATAAACATCCATTCCTGCATTTCAGGCCTGCAACACATTCCAAAAAAAGTTGGGACGGGGGCAATTTAGGGCTAATAATGAGGTGAAAAAACTAAATAATGATGCGATTCCAAACAGGTGATTGTGATCATGGTTCGGTACAAAAGCAGCATCCAGGAAAGGCTGAGAGTCTCTGATGAGTAAAGATGATCAGAGGATCCAGTTTGTCCACAAATGTGTGAGAAAATGATTGAAATGCTTAAAAACAATGAACCTCAAAGAAAGATCAGAAGGGATTTGCATGTTCTCCCTCTACAGTGCAGAATATCATTAAACCATTCAAGGAATCAGGAGGAATTTCAGTGTGTAAAGGTGGAGGGTGCAGCTTAATCTGAACACTCGTGATCTTCCATCCCTCAGACGGCGCCGCATCAAGAACCTCCACTCAACACTAGCTGATAGAACCACATGGGTGAGGGATTAGTTTATCAAACCTTTATCAGCTCTACAATACAGAGTTACTGCACAAATGATACTTAACACTTTACTGTGCAAAAAAGAAGCCTTATGGTAACCATGTCCAGAAGCGGCGTCCACTTCTCTGGGCTCGGAGGCATCCAGGTTGGACCATCACACAGTGGAAATGTGTATTGTGGTCAGATGAATCAGCAATTACAAAGTGGTAAATGCTTTACTGTCCCAACTTTTTTTGGAATGTGTTGCAGGCCTGAAATGCAGGAATGGATGTTTATTAATAAATGAAATGAAGTTGAGCGGATAAAAGATGAAATATCTCAGGTTCATCCTGTCTGACATCAAATAAAAGTCAAAGTAAATGTAAGAAGCTGTCCCAACTTTTTCTGATTTGGGGTTGTATTTCTTTTATTACAAAACACAACAGTTTGGACACCCCTGCTTTAGAAGAAGACCACTGTTGAATATAAACAAGACTAAATATTTTATGTGCTTGCAGTGTGGATGTAGCTTTTGCAGAATCGTTGTGCTTGTGCTTGGCCTCATTTCTTTGTTTGCATTTCTGTGTTTAAAAAGATTTGGGACACTAACATGTTTTGCTTCCACATTAATGTATCACAAACACAGAAGAAATAGAAGAGAATGATTCGGGGAAGCCCAGCAGGCCCTCGATAGCAGATCTGGACAACATTTTCGGCCCTGAAGACTCCACCGTACCGGGAGACCCCGCCTCAGACAAGTGGGTTTGCTTCGGTGACGTGTCACCTGAAAGACTTCCTCCACCGGAAGAGCCTGCGCCTCCTCTACCGAAAAACGAGCCTGGACCTCTTTTACCAAACTCCTTTCCTCCACCGGAAGAGCCTGCACCTCCCTCAAACAAATCCTCACCTCCATCAGAAGAGCCGGCACCTCCTTTACGAAAATCTCCACCCCTACCAGAAGAACCAACACCACCTTTACCAAAATGTTCTCCTCCACCAGAGGAGCCTGCACCCGCTTCACCTGAAGAACCCGCCCCTCCTTTCCATCCAGTCCAACCACCAAAAACATCACCATCTCCTCCCACTATATCACCCAAAGATACCAATCCGTTACCCACCACAGTCCCACTTTCCCCAGATGAAAAAGTCCTACCTTCACCAGATCCACCACCCCCACCCAGTGCTGAATCCCAGCAGCCTGTTCCTGATACAGACCCAGTGTGTGGTTTCATTAAAACCCCACCCAGTGCTCCAGAGACGAACGTGTGTACGATCACGTCGCCACTCGACCTCAACCGGGACGCTACCGAAAACCCCGAGGACGCCCATCCCAAAGACGACCCGAATGAGAGCGCCACTTCGCCCAAAGAGATCGGTCAGGATAACAGATCTACACCTCCACCTCCGCCACCTCCTACGTACAGAGCGCTGGTGTCGTCACCTGGACCCACACCCACAGCCACGAGTGGAGGCGACGACAGTGGTGAGTCGACAACACACTACCAACATGTTTATTTACATACTAATAATCTGATCAGTGCTGAAACTGATGCAAAACAGTCACAGGTGCACTCAGACTTGTCAGTGCGCTCTCAGTGCAGGTCCCAAGCACCCATGGAAATAGTTTAATTAAGAATCGTCATTAATTGCATCAATAAAGGTCAATAAAATAAGTACTACTACTAAGTACTAAGTACTACTGAGTCACGTTCACTGTCAAGTCAAACTAATTTTATTTGTATTGCACTTTTTACAATAGACAGTTTCTCAAAGCGGCTTTACAGAATCCAGGACCAACACAGAATCCCCCCCCCCCCCCCCAATCTAGTCGTGTCCAATTACCCTGACTGACTCCTCTATACTGATTCGACCCTTCACTGCTGACTGAGGACGCCTCTCAACTGACAGTCAGTACAGACTGCATTTTTCACCTGCACGAGTCGAGTTCATACACCGACGGGCACTGTGTACGGAGGGCCACACCCCCATCAGCATTATTCCTCAGCCCTGTGCAGGCGCCATCCGTCAGCCAGCAGGGGCCGCAGTCGCACCAGTTATGAGGACCTATGGTCCGACTTTCTTACCCTCTAACCCTGAACAACAGCCAATCGTTATTCATGCAGCCACCCAGCCCGGTCGGAAAGGCAGAGCCGAGATTCGATACGATGTATTCGAAACCCCAACCCCGGTGCGCTAGCGTACTTTTTACCGCTGCGCCACCTGAGCGGCTACACGAAGAAACCTTGAGAGGAACCAGACTCAGCAGGGACCCGTCCTCCTTGGGCGGTCTGGAGGATCATTTAAATGAATAGAATTTACACACATACATACAAACACAAAATTAAATTAACCTAAAAGTTATAACTAGCAAAAATAATCCGAGTTCTGCATTAATTAGTCTGGTCTGTGATACGCCAGTTCTCCGTCACATCTAGCAGGAGCAGCATCGTTGGCACAGCAGTCTCGAAACCTCGGGTGGGTAAACAGGTTTTTGTCAGAACCACCTTCGAGGTAAAACAACGGAAGATGGAGTTAAAATGTGAATCATTAAGAGTAAAATATCAGTTTTGCAGAGAGTAGCTTTAGACTCCGGCACCCGTAATTATTACAGCAGAACTAAAAGGGAGAGCGAGCAGCTTTCACAGGACATCAGCGCCCACCTCTCCCACTATCATCAAACCTGAGTGATCGGACGAGAGAGGCAGAACGACAGCAACCCAACATCCCCGATCAGCACAAGTTTCAATCACCTAGAACCTCCAAGCTCTGCGCCTTTATCTGTAATCTGGGTTTGCAGCTCCGGTCCTAAAGGTCAGATCAGACGCAGCCAGATGCAGCCAGGAAGTGTCAAAGCTTCAGCCAAGAGTCAAACGAGTATGAGAAAGAGCTCAGACAACATAAACAACATACCGGGCTTTTAATAATCCCTCCCCAACCCGACCACTAAATCCTTTTAGTACAGACACGCCGAGTTCTTACACTAACCAGGATTAAATGGGACGTTATATACAGATACACTGAGCAGGGTTAAAGTTAGAACTATTTAAGCATTATGAACTAGATTTTTTGCTGAATGTTGTTTTAATAAAATGCCCTCGATCCACAGGCTCCTCCTCCCCAGTCAGACCTGCAACACCATTATCTGCCAGCAGTCCTCCACCCCCACCTCCACCACGGCCACCGTCACGTCCCAAACTGGCCTCTGGGAAGGCAGGAGTAGGGGATGTGGTACGTAGCGGTTTAAACCTTCCACAACACTTAATAATCTTTATGTATGTGGACTTCTGGTGAGGCCGTTCTATTGTTGACGTGGTGGTATGCTTCGGGTCATTGTTGTGCTGAAAGATGACATTTCTCCGAAGACCTTGATCAAAACGCCAGTTCCAGCTTAAAAAATGCACCCACCACCATGCTTCACTGTGGGTACGGTGCTCTTCTGGTGATTTGCCCAAACAAACCTTTTGGAATCATGGGCATAAAGTTCAACCTTGGTCTCAACAGACTGTAACATGCATTTTGCAGACTCCACAGCCCAGATATACTGGAATACGGCGGATATGGGCGATGGTGTGACATGTAGTATGATCAGTCCTTGCCAGAAGTTCCTGCAGCTCCTTTAATGTTGCTGTAGGCATCTTGGCAGTGTTCTTCTGGTCTTTGCCTCTGTATTGAATGGACGTCCAGTTGTTGGTAGCGCCACTTATTGATGACGGTCTTCACTGTGTTCTATGGTATTGTGCACTCTTCTCTTGTCTGATACCTTCCAAAAACGAGACCCCTTGGATTCTTTGGAAGCTCTTTATGGACCAAAGCTTCTGCTGTAGGATGTAACTCAGTAAATATGAGGAGAAATGTCCAGAACATGATATGGGCTTCATCAGAGTCACTGTAGTTGATAGTAGGTACTGACTGTTGTTTAACATGAGCTTGAATGTGATTGGTTCATTCAGAACACAGCCACAAAACCAATTATAAGAGGGTCTGCATACCCATGCAACCACATGATATGGGCGGCTTGATGGCTCAGTGGGTAGCACTGTTGCATGACAGGAAGAAGGTCCTGGGTTTGAGTCCCAAATGGAGCGGTCCACTAGTGGTCCTTGGCCTTCAGTTGACGAGTTAAATGTTAAACGATTCGTTTCCGTTTCAGAACCGGCCCTTCAGCCCGCCGACTCACTCCTCCAGCCCTCCGCCGCTGGCACCCCTGGCCCGAGCCGAGAGCACCTCCTCCATCTCCTCCACCAACTCCCTGAGCGCCGCCTCCACGCCCACTGTCGGTAAAGAGCTCTCCGTGTCTGTGTCAGGTGTGATTTCATTTCCCACCGTTCTACCTCTCACACCGTGTGCTGCCTGTTCGCCTCTGTGTTCGCCTGGTCTGATCAGCTCGGTATCAGCTCGAATCCCGGTATAGATGTACGTATATACAGGGTGGGCCATTTATATGGATACACCTAAATAAAATGGGAATGGTTGGTGATATTAACTTCCTGTTTGTGGCACATTAGTATATGGGAGGGGGAAAACTTTTCAAGATGGGTGGTGACCATGGTGGCCATTTTGAAGTCGGCCATTTTGGATCCAACTTTAGTTTTTTCAATGGGAAGAGGGTCATGTGACACATCAAACTTATTGAGAATTTCACAAGAAAAACAATGGTGTGCTTGGTTTTAACGTAACTTTATTCTTTCATGAGTTATTTACAAGTTTCTGACCACTTATAAAATGTGTTCAAAGTGCTGCCCATTGTGTTGGATTGTCAATGCAACCCTCTTCTCCCACTCTTCACACACTGATAGCAACACCGCAGAAGAAATGCTAGCACAGGCTTCCAGTATCCGTAGTTCCAGGTGCTGCACATCTCGTATCTTCACAGCATAGACAATTGCCTTCAGATGACCCCAAAGATAAAAGTCTAAGGGGGTCAGATCGGGAGACCTTGGGGGCCATTCAACTGGCCCACGACGACCAATCCACTTTCCAGGAAACCGTTCATCTAGGAATGCTCGGACCTGACACCCATAATGTGGTGGTGCACCATCTTGCTGGAAAAACTCAGGGAACGTGCCAGCTTCAGTGCATAAAGAGGGAAACACATCATCATGTAGCAATTTCAAATATCCAGTGGCCTTGAGGTTTCCATTGATGAAGAATGGCCCCACTATCTTTGTACCCCATATACCACACCATACCATCAATTTTTGTGTTCCAACAGTCTTGGAGGGATCTATCCAATGTGGGTTAGTGTCAGACCAATAGCGGTGGTTTTGTTTGTTAACTTCACCATTCACATAAAAGTTTGCCTCATCACTGAACAAAATGTTATGTGTAAACTGAGGGTCCTGTTCCAATTTTTGTTTTGCCCATTCTGCAAATTCAGTGCGCCGATCTGGGTCATCCTCGTCGAGATGCTGCAGCAGCTGGAGTTTGTAAGGGTGCCATTTGTGAGTAGCTAATATCCGCCGAAGGGATGTTCGACTGATGCCACTCTCCAGTGACATGCGGCGAGTGCTATGCTGTGGGCTCTTGCTGAATGAAGCTAGGACAGCCACTGATGTTTCTTCATTAGTGACAGTTTTCATGCGTCCACATTTTGGCAAATCCAACACTGAACCAGTTTCACGAAACTTGGCAAGCAGTTTGCTAACTGTAGCATGGGAGATGGGTGGTCTCGTAGGGTGTCTTGCATTGAAATCTGCTGCAATGACCCGGGTACTGCGTTCACCAGACATCAACACAATTTCTATCCGCTCCTCACGTGTTAACCTCTGCGACATGTCAATGGCTGTAAACAATGAGAAGCTTGTAAATAACTCATGAAAGAATAAAGTTACGTTAAAACCAAGCACACCATTGTTTTTCTTGTGAAATTCTCAATAAGTTTAATGTCACATGACCCTCTTCCCATTGAAAAAACTAAAGTTGGATCCAAAATGGCCGACTTCAAAATGGCCGCCATGGTCACCACCCATCTTGAAAAGTTTCCCCCCTCCCATATACTAATGTGCCACAAACAGGGGAAGTTAATATCACCAACCATTCCCATTTTATTTAGGTGTATCCATATAAATGACCCACCCTGTATAGATGTATATAACTGGAGAAATGGATTGAAGGTCCATTTTAAGCCATAGGCCTTGTGCTTTATGGGTATTTTGGCAGTAAAACAGTATTTATTTAGGTTATCTTAGTAACCTGTCTTTATTTAGAGCAAGTCTGTTAAAATAAGATTTTCTGCAATTAGTTGGATAATGAATGTAATGAAAAAAACCCTAATTAATGTGGTAAAGTAATTAAGTAAGTAAGTAAATAAGTAATGTAATAAAACACGTGTCAAACTCAAGGCCCGACCCGCCACGTCATTTTATGTGGCCCGCGATCCTACATAAACTGCATCCCTCACAATGCATGCCGATTTTGTGACCCACCACTAGATGCCAGTGTTTCCACATCAGCGTTAACTGAGGCGGTTTTCCAACAAGTGATGCTGAGAAATATTTACAGATAATCCCAAAATGTACAAGAGGAGAAAATTTAAGCAGAAGGAGAAAATTTAATGAAAGAGAACCGATCAGCCATAACATTATAACCACCTCCTTGTTTCTAAACTCACTGTCCATTTTATCAGCTCCACTTACCATATAGAAGCACTTTGTAGTTCTACAATTACTGACTGTAGTCCATCTGTTTCTCTACATACTTTGTTACCCCCCTTTTATGCTGTTCTTCAATAATCAGGACCCCCACAGGACCCCCACAGAGCAGGTATTATTTAGGTGGTGGATGATTCTCAGCACTGCAGTGACACTGACATGGTGGTGGTGTGTTAGTGTGTGTTGTGCTGGTATGAGTGGATAAGACAGCAGCGCTGCTGCAGTTTTTAAACACCTCACCGTCACTGCTGGACTGAGAATAGTCCACCAACCAAAAACATCCAGCCAACAGCGCCCCGTGGGCAGCGTCCTGTGACCACTGATGAAGGTCTAGAAGATGACCGACTCAAACAGCAGCAATAGATGAGCGATCGTCTCTGACTTTACATCTACAAGGTGGACCGACTAGGTAGGAGCGTCTAATAGAGTGGACAGGGAGTGGACACGGTATTTAAAAACTCCAGCAGCGCTGCTGTGTCTGATCCACACAACACACACTAACACACCACCACCATGTCAGTGTCACTGCAGTGCTGAGAATCATCCACCACCTAAATAATACCTGCTCTGTGGGGGTCCTGTGGGGGTCCTGATTATTGAAGAACAGCATAAAAGGGGGGTAACAAAGTATGTAGAGAAACAGATGGACTACAGTCAGTAATTGTAGAACTACAAAGTGCTTCTATATGGTAAGTGGAGCTGATAAAATGGACAGTGAGTGTAGAAACAAGGAGGTGGTTTTAATGTTATGGCTGATCAGTGTACATTATAAATATACAGGATAATATTTAGCCTCCAAGAAAAATAACAAATTGTCCCAGAATTAAAAGGCTGTAATCACAGCAGGATGCGTTACAACTGGTGCTTTGAGGGCCACCGTAATGCAGATGTGGCCCTCGGTGAAAATGAGTTAGACACCCCTGTAATAAAATGTGTTTTTGCACTTTATGCCTTTTTATTAAATAGGTAAATTATTTAGAAAGCTTTTGTAATGCTTTAAACACTGGTGTATTTTAGTTGTGTTTCAGTCTTTTAATGTGCATTCGGTGGCTCTACTGATGCCTCTTCTCGGTCAGCTTCTGCCGTTTCATTCATTCCGGTTCTTTCTGACCTCTGTTCTCATGGTGTCGCTCTCAGTTCGAGTTCGTCTCTGTCGTCTGACCCCTGTGTGTGTGTAATTCTTATTTTATGTCTTTGTCGCTTTGATTTTCTTTGAATTGCTTTTGCTTTTTTTGTTTCTGTCTCGTCGCCGTCTCGTCTCGTCTCGTATTTTGTCCGATGCCAGAGGACGATGCTTTTGTAGACAAACTGCCCAGCTTTGAGAGGCGAGCTGATCTCATAGCAGGTATGACACAAGTCCGATCCGTTAGCCGAAAGGTGCCCCGTGCACCTTATTTCTGGGCTCTTCAAACGGCTTTCAAATGCCTGCCTTACTCACGATGCATTTGAATTGAAGGGCGTACGTCATCCATCGTACCTAGTGAGCGGACTAGGGAGCGCCTCGGCCATACGTGTTCACATATGTGTTTATCTGCATCGTGCTGAGAAGGGAAATAGAGAACAGACGTTTAGCAACAGTAACCTGACGTTTTTAGCTAACAAAATAAAAGGAATTAAAGGAAAACGTTTGCATTCTATCACATTAGTATCACATGTGCAATCATCACAAACTATTCTGTTCTGACGTGCACATTCTGTGGTTCACCAAAATAAATAATCATTAAATCAACCCAGTAACTGCCCAAGACAGGATGAACCTGAGATATTTCATGTTTTATCTGCTCAACTTTATTTCATTTATTAATAAACATCCATTCCTGCATTTCAGGCCTGCAACACATTCCAAAAAAAGTTGGGACGGGGGCGATTTAGGGCCAGTAATGAGGTAAAAAAACTAAATATTGATGTGATTGTAATCATGGTTTGAGTCTCTGATGAGCAAAGATGATCAGAGGATCCAGTTTGTCCACAAATGTGTGAGAAAATGATTAAAATGTTTAAAAACATCAAGAAATTAACCTCAAAGAAAGATTGGAAGGGATTTGCATGTTTTCCCTCTACAGTGCAGAATATCATTAAACCATTCAAGGAATCAGGAGGAATTTCAGTGAGTAAAGCTTAATCTGAACACTCGTGATCTTCCATCCCTCAGACGGCGCCGCATCAAGAACCTCCACTCAACACTAGCTGATAGAACCACATGGGTGAGGGATTAGTTTATCAAACCTTTATCAAGCTCTACAATACAGAGTTACTGCACTAATCATACTTAACACTTTACTGTGCAAAAAAGAAGCCTTATGTTAACCATGTCCAGAAGCGGCGTCCACTTCTCTGGGGTCGGAGGCATCCAGGATGGACCATCACACAGTGGAAACGTGTATTGTGGTCAGATGGATCAGCATTCCAGGTCTTTTTTTTGGATGTTTATTAATAAATGAAATGAAGTTGAGCAGATAAAAGATGAAATATCTCGGGTTCATCCTGTCTGACATCAAATAAAAGTCAAAGGAAATGTTTCATGCTGTCCCAACTTTTTCTGATTTGGTGTTGTAATTTTATACAAGACAAGCATCACCTATAGTCATCTGACATCTAACTTACTTGAAAATTATTCTTCAACATCTCAGGTTCCTAGAATGAGCTGCTTTATGAGCACAACCCCAAAGTGTGAGGCGTTTTATAGGTCATACATCTACTAACAAAATAGAAGGAGAGACACACGTTCACACATGTCCTAACGTCTTGAACATAAAGAAATAAAAGAATTAATATTTAACTCGTGTTGGAGAGACAGTTTTTGCACTTAAAAGCAGTAAATTAATTAGAACTACTCATAAACGTCTAGTTTATGAAAAACGTAAGTATTTCTTTAGGATAAACACAGCGCACACATCTTCCATCCTCCTATAATTCACTCCATTCGCTTAAAAGACATAAACTCATCCAGTAATTCTACACATTCTGTAATGGACATCCATTCCTCAAATCGCGATCATCACTAGCCATGGGCCCTTCAGAGGCCGATCCAGTCCGTCCTGCGACCAGACGCCAGACACACTCGAGCACACACACTCGCCCTTTGTGGTTTTCCAGTCGGTTTTGGAAAGCAGCCCAGACGGTCGCGGTGCTGATCAGTATGCTTCCCAGCTTCTGCTCTCGGAGTGAAGAGCACTCGAGCACTTTCGCTTTGGACCTGGCGTCCATCTCCGCCCGGCTGCTGAGAGTTTGTTTTAGTATTCTGGTTCTATAAAGCCCCCAGTCAGACCTCAGAATATAAAACTGTGTCCCTAAAACTCACTTTATTATTATTCTGCAAGTTTGTGATCACACTACACTGATCAGCCATAACATTAAAACCACCTCCTTGTTTCTACACTCACTGTCCATGTTATCAGCTCCACTTACCATATAGAAGCACTTTGTAGTTCTACAATTACTGACTGTAGTCCATCTGTTTCTCTACATGCTGGTCTTCAATGGTCAGGACCCCCACAGGACCACCACAGAGCAGGTATTATTTAGGTGGTGGATGATTCTCAGCACTGCAGTGACACTGACATGGTGGTGGTGTGTTAGTGTGTGTTGTGCTGGTATGAGTGGATCAGACACAGCAGCGCTGCTGGAGTTTTTAAATACCGTGTCCACTCACTGTCCACTCTATTAGACACTCCTACCTAGTCGGTCCACCTTGTAGATGTAAAGTCAGAGACGATCGCTCATCTATTGCTGCTGTTTGAGTCGATCATCTTCTAGACCTTCACCAGTGGTCACAGGACGCTGCCCACGGGGCGCTGTTGGCTGGATATTTTTGTTTGGTGGACGATTATCAGTCCAGCAGTGACAGTGAGGTGTTTAAAAACTTCACTCATACCAGCACAACACACACTAACACACCACCACCATGTCAGCGTCACTGCAGTGCTGAGAATGATCCACCACCTAAATAATACCTGCTCTGTGGTGGTCCTGTGGGGGTCCTGACCATTGAAGAAAAGCATGTAGAGAAATAGATTGACTACAGTCAGTAATTGTAGAACTACAAAGTGCTTCTATATAGTAAGTGGAGCTGATAAAATGGACAGTGAGTGTAGAAACAAGGAGGTGGTTTTAATGTTATGGCTGATCACACTATATCATCTCTTAGCAGCAAGTCGACTCAGACCGCCAGCGATTTTCTGCCGCTTGTCGCCCGAATCACTGATCGCTCATCACCCTGCGTTCACACCAACAGTGGCATCGTCGTCTGTGGGCGTTTGCTTGCCAGGGTTTAACAGATGCCAGGCGCTGTGCTTAGTTCAAACCAAGACAAACTGAGCAAATCACACATACAGCTGCATGTGAATAAACCGTTAGTACTGTCAGGTAATATCATCAATGTTGAGGTACTGGATTAGTAATCCAAAGGTTGCTGGTTCGAGCCCCATCTCCGCCGAGTTGCCACATTTGGGCCCCTGAGCAAGGTTCCTAACCCTCAATTGCTTATACTGTATTCAATCATAATTTTAAGTCGATTTGGATACGATCGTCCACTAAATGCTGCAAATGTAAATAAAATGAGGGGTTTAGAATGTCGCCTCCTAATTGTAGCGCTAAGGTACTGGACTAGTAATTCAAAGGTTGCTGGTTTGAGCCCCACCACTGGCAATCTGCCACTGTTGGGCCCTTGAGCAAGGCCCTCAACCCTCAATTCCTTGGACTGTATACTGTCACAGTACTGTAAGTCACTTTGGATAAAAGCGTCTGCTAAATGCTGCAAATGTAAATATAATGCTGGGTTTGGAATGTCGCCTCCTAATTGTAGGGCTGGACTAGTAATCAGAAGGTTGCTGGTTCGAGCCCCACCACCGCCAAGTTGCCACATCTGGGCCCCTAAGCAAGGCCCTTAACCCTCAATTGCTTAAATTGCAGCTAACCGCTGCAAATGTAAATGTAATGCTGGGTTTGGAATGTCGCCTCCTATCTGTAGGGCTAAGGTACTGGACTAGTAATCAGAAGGTTGCTGGTTCAAGCCCCAACACTGGCAATTTGCCACTGTTGGGCCCTTGAGCAAGGCCCTTACCCTCAATTGCTTAGATTGTAAATATAATGTAATATTGTCAAATAAATGTAAATATAATGAGGGGTTTGGAATGTCACCTTTTAATTGTAGGGCTAAGGTACTGGACTAGTAGTCAGAAGGTTGCTGGTTCAAGCCCCACCACTGGCAATTTGCCACTGTTGGGCCCCTAAGCAAGGCCCTTAACCCTCAATTGCTAAGATTGCAGCTAACTGCTGCAAATGTAAATGTAATAATGGGTTTAGAATGTTGCCTCCTAATTGTTGGGCTAAGGTACTGGACTAGTAATCAGAAGGTTGCTGGTTCAAGTCCCACCACAAGGCCCTTAACCCTCAATTGCTTAGATTGGATACTGTCACACCTGTAAGTCACTTTGGATAAATAATGTCCATGTTAACACCGTTTTTGAGCTTTTGAGATAACGGCCGGCCTGGCGACTCCTCGGACTGCTGGAATTACGGCCTCTGCTGGCTGATCGAGGCGCTGCACGATACGGATCCCCAATACGGATGAACCCACCTCACGCGGGTGAAAAGAGGTCTGCAGCTGTAGAGGGAGTGAACTACTATCTGTAGGGACTTGGATATGACTAGATTGGGAGAAACATTCAGCAGATGCTTCTTTCCAAAGTGACTTACAGTACTGGAGCAGTTTACAGTCTAAGCAGTTCAGAGTTAAGGGCCTTGCTCAGGGGTCCAACAGTGGCAGCCTGGCAGTGTTGGGGTTTGAACCAGCGACCTTTTGATTACTAGTCCAGTACCTTAACCGAACATTTCATTCATGTTTTCCACTCCAGGCTTAAACACTTATGTTTATAATAAAGCTAGATTTTTTTTGTCATGCCCATGTACCATTTTACAAGCTTTTACGAGTGAATAAACGCCCCACCCTGGAGCGAACGTTACCCAGCGCTTTGCCCTTTGACCTGAGCCCGTGGCCCCTTCTCTGTAATGTTACTCACGTTAGTGTCCTTCTCTTTCCCTCTTCCTCCCCCCTCCCCCAACCCTTCTGCCCTTCCTCCTGCCCCCACGCAGAGACCGACCAGCCCTCGCTCGTATGGTTTGACAGAGGCAAGTTTTATTTAACCTTCGAAGGTAAGTCAGTCTTTACGCCCAAACAACGTAGCGCGGGCACGCACACGAGATCTCACCTGTCCCTCATATTCACGATCATATCGCCCCCTAGAGCCCAGCTAGAGCTCTTCACCCCACTCATCCCACTCACCCGATCTACATCACGCCACCCGTCTCATCACGTAGCCCCGCTGACGTTTGGTTTGGTTTGGATTTTATGTTTCCTGCTAATCTGCCACCACTTATTTTAATTTCACCTGCCTTTGATCTTTTAACCTTTCATCTTTCGGTTTCATCTTTGAAGTTTGCTTTGATCTGCCTGTCCTTCCTCGCACTTTTACTCATTGTTGATTTGTTTGCACTGTTCACGCTGCACTTCATTTCAGATCATTCAGTCTTACCCTGCGTTCACACCGGCAGCGTCATTAGCGCATGAGGATGTTTAATTGCTGTGGTTTAACTAACGTCAAGCAAAAAAAGTATTTATAGACAGACAAAAACCATCCACTTACCATATGGAAGCACTTTGTAGTTCTACAATTACTGACTTTAGTCCATCTGTTTCTCTACATGCTTTGTTACCCCCTTTCATGCTGTTCTTCAATGGTCAGGACCCCCACAGGACCACCACAGAGCAGGTATTATTTAGGTGGCGGATCATTCTCAGCACTGCAGTGACACTGACATGGTGGTGGTGTGTTAGTGTGTGTTGTGCTGGTATGAGTGGATCAGAGTTTTTAAACACCTCACTGTCACTGCTGGACTGAGAATCGTCCACCAACCAAAACACCCAGCCAACAGCGCCCCGTGGGCAGCGTCCTGTGACCACTGATGAGGGTCTAGAAGATGACCGACTCAAACAGCAGCAATAGATGAGCGATCGTCTCTGACTTTACATCTACAAGGTGGACCGACTAGGTAGGAGTGTCTAATAGAGTGGACAGTGAGTGGACACGGTGTTAAAAACTCCAGCAGCGCTGCTGTGTCTGATCCACTCATACCAGCACAACACACACTAACACACCACCACCATGTCAGTGTCACTGCAGTGCTGAGAATCATCCACCACCTAAATAATACCTGCTCTGTGGTGGTCCTGTGGGGGTCCTGACCATTGAAGAACAGCATGAAATCAGTAATTGTAGAACTACAAAGTGCTTCTATATGGTAAGTGGAGCTGATAAAATGGACAGTGAGTGTAGAAACAAGGAGGTGGTTTTAATGTTATGGCTGATACAGTGGATTCAGAAAGTATTCAGACCCCTTGTCTTTTCACCAATTTACAGTGAGATTGTCTAGTCGTAATTGCTGCAGAACTAACACACGCCCCCTAACACCGGTCGTATTTTATTTGGGTTCATATGGAGATCCGTATCGTGCATGAAGAGGCACGCACTGATCTCTATTATCCTCAGTCTCTTTGCAGTGCCTTAATCAGCCAGCAGAGGTCGTAATTGCCCCATTGTCCATATAGGTGCCGGGCCGCCAGGAACAGGGGTCTGAACACTTCCTGGACCCTGTAGATAGAGAACACTGATGTGCATCATATCAAATGTGTGTTTGTTTACTGTTGAATGTCATACGTGTCCTCGCTTCTGATCATCTGTGTTATTTGTTTTTACTTTGTTTGTTTGGTTTTACTTCACAGATCATTTCAGAACCTCTTGCTGTGGGTCTCGACCATAAAACCTTTTATGCGAGTGATTTCTGCTTGTGTCTGTTTCAGGCTGTTCTCGCGGACCCAGTCCCCTCACCATGGGCGCTCAGGACACGCTACCAGTGGCCTCAGCGTTCACCGAGACCGTCAATGCTTACTTCAAAGGAACCGATTCCAGCAAGTGAGTCAAAAATATTCGGACACCTGATCAGGAACACATAGAATTTAAATAGAGTGACGTATGTGTGATCTTTTCAACAAGACTGTCTGTGTCTGTGAGTGTGTCTGTGTATGGGAATTTGTGCCCATTTAGTCAATAAATAAGAGCATTTGCACGGCTGGGTGCTGATGTCGATGTTCCAGTTCATCCCAGAGCTGTTGAGTGAGGAGGTCAGGGTTCTGTGCTGGACACTGGAGCTTATCTTCGTGTCTTTATAGAGCAAAGGACCTTCCCTAAACTGTTGCTGCATCAGTGGTACCTTGAAACTCGTAGACGTTTAGTTTCGAGGTATTTTTTCCCATAAGGATGTTTGGGGAACCTGTTAATGCGTCCATGGTCCCGTGGAGCTGCAGATATTTTAGTCTCATGTAAAATAATGAGGTTGTTTTTGACACTTAAACACTGAAAATAACACAAATATAATATAAACACACTGAAATACAATTACTAACAGTTACACATCAATAAAAATACAATAAAAGCTGCACTTTAGTTTTACTTCTTTATTGTTTCCTGACGCTTCTTAATGGTGGAGATGCTTGATGTTGGAATGCCGTATTTCCTTCAGCACCGGCGCATTCACACAAGAAGTGACAAAACCACTGACGGTGTGACGGCGGTGCACAAAACTTAACGGGACTTATTGTAGTAAAACAGCGAGTGAGGAATGTGATTAGTGGAGGAACTTATGAGCAGTAATAATGAAGAGAAGTTTAGTGCTCCTGTCTCCTTCTTTTACTACATTAAACCACGTTAAGCTTTATTTTCAACCAGAAGCGTTTTAGACTCTGGGAGAAGCTGATTCTGATTCTCGCCATTTCTCAGAAGCTGGAGCTGTAACACAAGTTTAAAAGTGAAACAGGGAGGAAAATCCAGATTAACTGATATGTTATTTTGATTTATTAATTAATCCGTCTATCCTCGGTGTTTTCCCCTAAGGTGCGTGGTGAAGATCACTGGCGAGATGGTTCTGTCCTTCCCGGCTGGCATAACCAGACATTTTGCCAATAACCCCACGCCTGCGGTGCTACGTTTCAGCATAACCAACTACAGTCATCTGGAGCACGTCCTCCCCAACCCACAGTTACTGTGCTGGTAAACTCCACGAGACACACACACACGTTCATGACAGATTCTCGTGGAGTTAAATCTTAACATCAAAAATTAATTTCCTGTCATTGCTCTCACAGTGACACCACCCAGTCCAAACCCAACTCCAAGGAATTCTGGGTAAACATGCCCAACCTCATGACCCACTTGAAGAAGGTGGCTGAACAGAAGCCACAGGCCACGTACTACAACGTGGACATGCTGAAATATCAGGTGAGAGCCATTAATGATCCTCTAGGCCAGGGGTGCAAACTTTCTAGATTCGCAGTGCTTAAGGTGGGCTGAGGTGTAGGTATGGCAGAGATGTTCACAAGTCACAAAATACGAGTCCGAGTCGAGTCAGGAGTCAATATAATCTACACAAAACATATATTATAAATGTAGCGCAGAAATAAAGAAATAATCTGTAAGTTCAGATAAACAACAACAGATTAGCGAGTGTATTTAGCCATTTTACTTCGTGTCTTTACTTTCCTCCTCATTGTGTAAATGAATGTAATTTCTGTAACAAGAAGGTTCCAGTTAAAAGCTTCAACTGATACGTTTTGTTTTCATTACAGAACAAATGCGCTCGATAAATCACGGCACGGCGGCCAAAATCCCAAACACAGCAAAAACGATCATAACCGCTGCTTACCTTAGCTTCTGTTCTTCCAGATGCTATTACATTTATAAGCGTGCGTCCCATTAGGAACAGAATCCGTTATTTTGTAAATGTGCTTATAATTAAAAACCTCCAAACTTTTCCCGGTGGTGAAGTAAAACAGGAAGTGGTTAGAAAGCCGATCGAGCGTTTCATTACCGCGTCATCTGTGTGACGCAAACTGAATAAATGCAAATAACAGCATTTCTTACTAACAATTACAATCAGAAGCTCTGATTGGTTCAGAAAGCGTCTTTCAACCATTAGCACCGATTCTGTAGGAGCGTTCCATTCACCCCGGTCGTTCCTGTGAAGTGCACTACGTAGGGTATTCCACCATTTTAAGTGAGATTCTGATCCAAAGGGAACAAAAATGTTTAAATGAAGTGAACTTCAGAGTGTGTAGGGAGTAGGGAGCGACGCTTCATCACTACACCGGAAGCTGGCTGGAACATTTACATATATAGAATATACTGTATATAATTGTCAGACGTAACTAATGTTAACACATGCTGACGCTAGAGACTCTTGTTGTTTACGAGTCATTTTTTTGCGAGTCACGAGTCGAGAGTCAGAGTCATTTGAAACGAGTGTGAGTCGAGTCCCCATCTCTGAGGTATGGTAACAAACCAAAAATTAAAGAAACAGTGGCCACATTTCATGTCTATCACGCTTGACTGGTAGATCGTGATCGACATATTGAGCACCTCTGCTCTAGGCCACCTTAAGAGGACGGGGGTCCCCGGTGAGTCTGATCCTCTCTAGGTTTCTTCCCTTTAAAATTTTGGGTTTTCTCATCAGGAGGCTTCTGGTCCTGGAATCTATAAAGCTGCTTTGAAACAGTGTCAATTGTGCATTAAATCCGTGTGTGTGTGTGTGTCAGGTATCAGCACAGGGTCTTCAGTCCACTCCTTTAAACCTGGCCATGAGCTGGAGGTGCGAACCCACCAGCACGGATCTGAGAATAGACTACAGATACAACGGCAGTGCCATGACCACGCCCATGGCTCTTAATAACGTCCAGTTCCTCGTCCCCGTGGATGGAGGAGTCGGTCAGCTGCAGGCCGTCCTTCCTCCTGCTGTCTGGTAGGTCAATCCCATAACCTATCCCAGCTTTTCAATGGGCCAATGGGCGCGAGGCACACAGTAACACCCTGGACAGGGCGCCCATTCACCTATAGGGCAATTCAGTGTCTGCAATTAACCTGACTGGATGTTTTTTGTACTGTGGGAGGAAACCCACACAGACACGGGGAGAACATGCAAACTCCGCACAGTAAGAACCCGGACCTCCCCGCCTGGGGATCGAACGCAGGACCTTCTTGCTCTGAGGCGACAGTGCTACCCACTTATTTACTCATCTACCTTTTTATTGCTATTTTATTTTGTATTTTTATTTATACAGATTGAATAATAAAACGTTCCAATAAAATTGCTGTTGCAGGTTTAAATAAAACCTCCTCATTTCAGTAAATCTGTGGACACAAATGTATGTTCATTTTCATTCAGTTGTACTCGCTTTTTTATGCCCAGTGTTTTAGTGAGGCTCTGGACCAACCGTGACCTTGATCCTGATGGAGTAGCTACATAAAATGAATCATTTAAAGCTTTATTGTATTTCTTGTAAATAGATTGAAACAGCAACACTAATACTAGGGCTGGGCGGTACGACTGTGTGGGTTTCCTCCGGGTGCTCCGGTTTCCTCCAACAGTCCAAAGACATGCAGTCCGGTTCATTGGAGATACTAAAGTGTGTGTGTGTGTGTGTGTGTGTGTCCTGTGATGGACTGGCGACCTGTCCGGACTTTAGCCTGTTATATCAGACCCACCGTGACCCTGACCAGGATACAACAGTCAGTGAATGAATGATGAAGCTGATTGATGTTTTTTCCATTTGATCTTCAAAGGAACGCAGAGCATCAGAGGATCCTGTGGAAGATTCCGGATATCTCTCAAAAATCAGAGAACGGAGGTAAAACAAACAGATAAAAATAATAAAAACACACAGAAATATCTGCACCCACGTCCTCGTGTCTTTAGTTTCTATCTCCGTTCTTTTCTCCAGGTGTCGGTTCACTGCTGGCACGGTTTCAGCTCAATAATGGTCCCAGTAAGCCGGCTCCTCTGGCCGTACAGTTCACCAGTGAGGGCAGCACGCTGTCGGGCTGCGACATCGAGCTGCTGGGCTCCGGGTACAGGTTCTCCCTCATCAAAAAGAGATTTGCTGCAGGTGAGAGAGATTTAAACCGTATGTAATGTGTGAGATGTTCTCGTTCTGTACCAGTTTCATGTTTCCCAGTGGCAATGCATCACTGCTGTGTGCTATTAACACTTCTCACTGTATAAACAAAAGAACTTCAGATCATTAAAAGCTTAATAACAGTAAAAATGATGCATACTGAGGCATTTTAATTAATTGCTTTTAGTTCTCAGTCTCAGTGCAATATGATGGATCATAATAATATAACATATTTAATCTCAGTATAAACAGAAAATATTTAGATAGATTAGAATTTGGTTCGGGATGGGGTGGATTGTCAAAGTAATTTCATGTAATTGGTGGCACCAATTTTATCTTTTCTATCTTTTTTAATTTATAAATTTTATTTTTAAATCACTCCTAAAAACATACCTTTATAAGCTGGCATTTGAACAGTGAGGAGCTGTGGTTATTTTAATTGTTTAGTCTATTTTTATCTGTTTTTTTATTTTCTCTCTTACTTGTATTTTTATTTGGTTCTTACTTTTTTAACATAATGTTGGGTTATGTATGCTTGTTCGATGTACAGCACTTTGGTCAACGTAAGTTGTTTTAAGAGTGCTTTATAAATCAAATTTACTTACTTACTTACTTACCATGGCAATTTTCAATTTATGAACGTCGCTCTGGCCCCAGAAAGAGTAAAATGATGTAAAAAGACAAGAAATGATAAACAGAATGAACCATAACACCGGTCATGCCATAACTGACACACGTATGTGTTCAACATGGCATTAAAACCTAAATAAATCAATAAATCTAGGGACTTTTTCTAAGTTAAATCAAATTACATTAGCAGTGTGTAGTATTAAATTTAAAGGTGACGTATATTCATCTCTTGATGTCTGTTTAGATTTATTATAACAGCTTACTTTTTTACAGGTTTATCTTTTATCAAAGTGTGTCCACATTTCCGCCCCCTCTGTATTGTTTTATATCTTTACCCTGATCTGATGTAGTGAAATTCTTTCTCTTTTTTGTAGGAAAATATCTAGCGGACGTCTAATCAGAACCACGACCCTTCTCAGAGGAGCGTGTCTTAACGGACTGAACCAAAACGACTCCGATCTCTGCCTGACCCCGTGGAGAATCCCTTTACAGACGTCGACGCCCCGGCAGTATTGTACATGTTGCGTATGAAAGTCGTGGACCGTTTTAGGGTGTACTCCTCGTATTTGTAAAGTGTAAACATGTCAGAACTGTTATCGCCGCTGTTAGACAGCGCAGGTTTTCCCTCGTGATTGGCCACTCGTCCGTCCTAACTGTGGCTGCCTGAATTCTGGGCGTTTCCTGCGGGTTCCCTGTGAGTACAGAACGGTGGTAATATGGGATTACTCCTGATTCCAAACTTTAAAACCTTTATAACCCTTTCCTAGCCCACGGACAGCCCCGGCGGCCTGGACTGCATCGCAGTCGCGATCTTTCGGCCAACACGGCTGGACCGTAGGTGGAACTCCCTACATATTAATCCACAGGTCATTGCTGCTGACCCCTACTGATCAATATTTAGGAAGTGTGTCCTACCTGTATGGTAGTTATAGATTAATTTTCGGTCATTTCTGTGGGTGGGCATACATTTTTATTGGATAGATAAACCACACAGAAACTGCATCATCAGTCGCTGTGTCCTGGTCAGGGTTGCGGCATGCCCGGTTCCCTGGATAGGGTGCCAATCCATTGTTCAGACATAGCCAGTCGTGTCTGTATGATGCCCGTCTGCCACATCAACAGCAGCTCCAAGCAATTATTAGATGTTTAATTAGATAAAATAACAAAGGGACAAAAATAATAAAGACATAATAATAATATATATGATAAACTCAATGGTACTATAGTAAAATACAGTATTAATATTAATAAGAAGAGTAAAAGCAAGTCCTAGTCCTAATCAAATAACATTAGACTATTTATAGTGTATTATTTATAATAATATAATAGGATGAACATGATGTTTAGGATTATACAGTACATGATATACACTATATGGCCGAAAGTATTTGGACACCTGACTGTGAGCTTGCTGTACGTCCCATTTCAAGACTTTAAAGTATGTCTGTGGGAATTTGTGCCCATTGTTGTTCCAGTTAATTCCAGAGCTGTTAAATGGGGCTTCATGTCTTTGAAGAGCTTGCTGGACGTCACATTTCCAAACCAGAGTGACGTCTGTGTGATCTTTTCCATCTAGAACAGCATCCGCTCTTTTGAGAGACTTCTTACCAGACTTTAAAGTATGTCTGTGGGAATTTGTGCCTGTTGTTGATGTTCTGGTTCATTCCAGAGCTGTTAAGTGAGGCTTCATGTCTTTATAAAGCTTGCTGGACATCACATTTCCAAACCAGAGTGACGTCTGTGTGATCTTTTCCATCTAGAACAGCATCCGCTCTTTTGAGAGACTTCTCACCAGACTTTAAAGTATGTCTGTGGGAATTTGTGCCCGTTGTTGATGTTCTGGTTCATTCCAGAGCTGTTAAGTGAGGCTTCATGTCTTTATAGAGCTTGCTGGACATCTCATTTCAAAACCAGAGTGACGTCTGTGTGATATTTCCAGCTAGAACAACATCCGCTCTTTTAAGAGACTTCTCACCAGACTTTAAAGTATGTCTGTGGGAATTTGTGCCAATTGTTGTGGTTCCAGTTCATTCCAGAGCTGTTGAGGTGGGCTTCATGTCTTTATAAGCTGTCTTTATAAGTGGTGTCCTAATACTTTTGCCCATATAATGTATATCTCACTCAGCATTTCAGTCAGGTTCCACACGGTCTGATATATAACGATGTTTTTAAAATGAAATAACGTGCAGTTTATGGCATATTTGACCAGGATAGAAGCAAATATGTTCATTTAATAATTAGCATCAATTATTCTGTGTTTTAGGAACATTAATATCTCACAGAAATGCACCGACATGTAAATTAGCGTTTTCAAGTCGGCAGGGGATATTTTAGCCACCAGATTTTGGGCAGCCACAGCTGAAACCCCGTCCTGCTTGCAGTTCTATCAAAAAAACACTATACACTGGTCAGCCATAACATTAAAACCACCTGGTTGTTTCAGCTCCACTTACCATATAGATGCACTTTGTAGTTCTACAATTACTGACTGTAGTCCATCTGTTTCTCTGCATGCTTTGTTAGCCCCCTTTCATGCTGTTCTTCAATGGTCAGGACCCCCACAGGACCACCACAGAGCAGGTATTATTTAGGTGGTGGATGATTCTCAGCACTGCAGTGACATTGACATGGTGGTGGTGTGTTAGTGTGTGTTGTGCTGGAATGAGTGTTTTTAAACACCGTGTCCACTCACTGTCCACTCTATTAGACACTCCTACCTAGTCGGTCCACCTTGTAGATGTAAAGTCAGAGACGATCGCTCATCTATTGCTGCTGTTTGAGTTTCATCTATTTTGCCGCTGTTGGCTGGATGTTTTTGGTTGGTGGACGATTCTCATCACTACACACACTAACACACCACCACCATGGTCCTGTGGGGGCTAAAAAAGCATTTAGAGAAAGAGATGGACTACAGTCAGTAATTGTAGTAGTAATTGAAGTGCTTCTATATGGTAAGTGGAGCTGAAACAAGAAGGTGGTTTTAATGTTATGGCTGATCAGTTTATGCTGTAATTTAATTTTAAATGAATAATAATAATAATAATGATAATGATAATATAGATATCTGGAGGGGCGTTCGGTGTTTCTCTTCACACTGTTTAATATTTCTGTGGTTCCTATAAGGCGTCAGTGTTAAAGTTCTAAATACATCAGTCTATTTTTATTTATTTAAAAGAATAAAAGAAGAAGCAGCAGCCCTGTGACTGTACATGTATAGAGTTTGAATGGTATCAGAGTTTAGACTCTTAAAGTTATAAATATTGGATCTTTTTCTCTGTGTAGTCGGGTGCGCTGTGTACAGTATATCTCCGAGGTGTCATTTTAAACTTCATTTCAGATCTAATTTTTTTAACCAGGGTGTGACTGGATGAGCCGTATTTGGGGTGTGTGTGTGTGTGTGTGTGTGTGTGTGTGTGTGTGTGTGTGTGTGTGTATGTGTATGATTATATAAACGTGACCGTGTCCGTGTGGGTGTGGGTGGATTTTTGCTTTACGAATGCAGCGTTGTGTAAAATCTGCACAGTTAAAAACAATCCCACTTCTTTACTCTGGTGCGTTTTATTCACCGTTTGAAGCATGAAGCCCCGTCACCGATTTTCATGGGTTTATTTTGCGAATCATAGAATCTCTGTGAGATGAAAGGACGAGGCTGGAATGTTGTACGGACGACCAAAATGCTTCTTCTTCCATCGTTTTGTTTTGGATGATTTTGTTTTTGTATTGGTGTGTAACATCCCGAACTGTCCTCTAAGAGAGAATAAGCTGCATATTTTTAAATGTTATGAACTATTAATAAAGTGAGAAAATATTGTTTCTTGTGAAGGAGAAACCCGATGTGCTGCTTCCAATCAGTAAAACACGTCACACGGTGTAGATCAGCGATTTTACCGCGACCCAGGTGACGCAAACGATCAGCAAAACGAAATATACCTAATTAATAAAAGTTGTGGCAATCTGGTCCCACTGTGGTTTACAAGATGTAACTAAGTGGCTAAGTGGGTAGCACTGTCACCTCACAGCAAGAAGGTCCGGGAGCTCTGGTTTCCTCCCACAGTCCAAAGACACAAGTGAGGTGAACTGTGTAACTACTGTTTCTGTCGTGGATGTAAACGAAGGGTGTAAAACATGATGTTAAGATCCGGGCGGGTAGCACCGCCTCACAGCAAGAAGGTCTTGGGTTTGATCCCCAGCTGGAGCGGTCCAGGTCCTTTCTGTGTGGAGTTTGCATGTTCTCCCCATGTCTGCGTGTGTGGGGGGTTCCTCCCACAGTACAAAAACATGCAGTCAGGTTAATTGAAGACACTGAATTGCCCTATAGGGGAATGGGTGTGTGTGCCCCGCCCTGTCCAGGGTGTTCCTGTGTGCCTTGAGCCCGTTGAAAAGCTGGGATAGGCTCCAGCAAAACCCCCCTACCCCCTCCACCCTAATTGGATAAGCAGTTAAGAAAATGAGTGAGTAATGAAACTGGTGGCAGTCTGGTCCCACTGTGGTTTACAAGATGCAATGTAAAGCCTCCACAAGGGGGCGTTCAAGTACAAATTAGTTTTGTGTTTGTGCCTGTTAAAATTTGTTTATTAAACTATTATTTCGCTCTACGTCATCCTACACTCCCGAGAAGAGGGCGTGTCTAAATCCTTAGACTGAGGCGCCCTAATTCTGAGTGATGATCTGACTGAATGACGAGGGAGCGTCCGACGCCTCCTCAGCGCTGAAGATCAATCCCAGCATTCAGTGCGGCACGACGAATCAATGCGGAGCAACCAACGGAGTTCTTTCCAAATGTAAATAAATCCTCTGTGATTTTTAATCTGTGTAAAGGTGTGATTATACGAGTGTCGTTTAGCTAAAACTGCGGTGGTGTAAAGTAGAGCGTCTAAATAATCTGATTATGAGCTCCAGGTCTTATTAGAATCCTCTCTACTGAGAGTCTTGACCGCTCAAGAACCTGTTGCGTTGTTTGTGACTTGTCCCCTCTTGGACCACTATTGGTAGGTACTCACCACAGCCGCCTGTGCCCACCTCATGCTGTTTTGAGGCTGCATTAAACACAAGTCATGACCATCAGCACAACGTTTAATAGATCCCTGACCGGGACATGCGGCATTGCTACCAAACAGCCACTGTCTCACACGTTTTGGGGTGGTCGTAATGTTTTGGCTCATCAAAAAAGCATCATTATTTAGACTTAACGAATACAGAAAGCACTACAGATTGTGTTTGCAGTAATATTTATTCCATAAATCTTGCAAAATGTGCAATAAGATCCGTTTCTTTATGTTTATTTTACACAAACATTATAATAAAAAAAATTTTTTGCACAAAGACGACGGTTATAAAATAGTAAACACGTATTTAAACACAACATTAATCCACACGGTTTATTTAAACATGTATTTTGTTAGCCGAGCCCGTGGAGAGACCGTCCATCCGTCCGTCCTCAGCACAGTAAGGAGAGGTCACTTTTTCGGCAGCCCACCTGACAGCACATGCTGGTCATCATGTGGTTCAGGTCCCGCGTGGACAGATCTGACCCCGCGCCCTCGCCCAGTCCTTCGGCGCTGCTCTGCTCGCCGGCCGAAAACACTGAGGGACACAAAGACGTTATTTTTCTGAGCTCGAGGCCGCGGAAGCGTCCGCATCATGATGTAATTACACCGCGGTGAAAATCCGGTTACACGGTATGATGCTATTAGTGAACAGTGTAACTCATCAGGCCGGTGGGTTCACACAGCAGAGCAGATCATCAAATCTGTAGATTAGTTCATGATGCTAGAGAAACGGGTTTCAAACACTCATAGACGTAAATAAAACGCCTTTATTCATCATATATACAGATACACGTGTGCAGGATAATGAAATTATTTCTCTGCGTATACCAGCTTGTTTTGGAAACAGGGTTAAGGGCCTTGCTCAAGGGCCCGACAGTGGCTGAACGGCACAGCCTGGAATCGAACCCATAATCTTCTGATTGCTAGTCCAATGCTCTTACCACTGTTCCAAACTGTTAATTCGGACGGGTAGAATATTGGACTAGCAATCAGAAGATGAAAGGTTGAGATTGAACTCTCAACCTTTCATCTTCTGATTGCTAGTCCAATATTCTACCCGTCCGAATTAACAGTTTGGAACAGTGGTAAGAGCATCCCAGCTCTGCCATGCAGCCACTGTTGGCTGACCCTGGCTGACCATGGCTGACCCTGCGCTCGGGCCCCAGCTTCCAAAAAACAGGCTGGGATACGCGAAGAAAGAATTTGGTTGTATCGTACACCTACTGTATATGTATATATAACAAATAAAGCCGTTCTATCTCTAATTCATTCCTCAGTTAAATAAAGATAAAAGAGAATTAACAAATCACAGACTCTTCTTTTTATTGCACGTTACAAAACGTCCCAACTTTTATGGAAGTAAAGTCCAAGTGAACCAAACTGTTCTGTTTTTTTTTATAATTATTTTTATACCCGTATGCTCATATTTTCAGGTATAAAAGCTTAACGAAGGTAAAAAATGGTATCATTATAATCAGTTGCCAACATTTTTTCTGTAACTACAGACAGTTTAGATTTAGAATCTCACATGTGTTTATTCTAACTGTACCAACTTTATTTTATAGGAACGGACGCTGGTATCGGCAGGTATGTACTGATATTGGATATGGGAACAGAATTCCCAAACTGACACTAACACATTATAGAATAAAAACTGTGGAATCGTCTAGATGTTGGAGACTGAAATAATGTCAACACTCACTCACTTGATCCAATCAGGGTCGTGGGGGGGGGGGGGGGGGGGGGGGTGTTGCTGGAACCTATCCCAGCTTTTCAATGGGCGCAAGGCACACAGTAACACCCTGGACGGGGCGCCAGTCCATCGCAGGGCAGACACAGACACACACACATTCACCTATAGGGCAATTCAGTGTCTCCAATTAACCTGACTGCATGTTTTTTGGACTGTGGGAGGAAACCCACACAGACACGGGGAGAACATGCAAACTCCACACAGAAAGGACCAGGACCTTCCTGTTGTGAGGCCACCGTGCCGCCCTCAACAAATACTTTACATTAAAATTAATATTAATGAATAACAAATGAAATATCATCCAAAATAATTATCGTATATATAAGTGCTGCCATATCAACAATTGTTGGGAACACTGACAGATCCTAACATTACACAAAAACTACTGAGTTAATTACGTCTATTTATTAATTTTGCATTAATATATTGGGGGGGGGGGGGGGGCATTTTAAGGGGGGGCATCTATATACCGGGGGGACGTGCACCCCAATCTATACTGTGATTACGGCCTTGCTCTGTGCTCTGTATATTATTTCCTTAACTATCTACGGTACGCATTATAATGCCTGTTGGTAAAAAATGTTTGTCATAAAATAGACCTGTCATAAAAAAATTTATTATTTTTAAGTAATTGTGAGAGAAAAATTTTAATTTATACTAGAAGTAATAATATATTATTAATTACTACTTGCAGAATGATTGCCAATAGTCACATTCCAATATTCCAATCATTCTCTAAGCATAACTTCTAGAGTAAATTAACATTTTACTCACAATTTACTCTGATAACATCATACTAAAAGAGTTTGTTTTGCCACCCTTATTTATAACTGTGCTACACAGACTGAGATTTCTCCAGATTCCCTGCATCTTTTTACAATATTATGTACAGTAGATGGTAAAAAAAACTAAATTATCTGCTATCTATCATTGAGAAATGTTTTTATTTACTTGTTTGACAATTCTTTCCTAAAGTTTGGAACACAGTGGTGAGCCGTGACCCATCATTGCTTGTACAGCCTGATCCTTTGGTGGATCCTTTTCTACCCAGTCATGATTTCCTCACCTGCTCAATGTGGAACCTTTCAAAACGGTTTAACTTACCTCGTCCTAACTTTTCAGGAGTGTGTTCCAGGCATCAAATTGTACTTATTAAAACTGTGCTTTATATTTACAAAATATGGTCATCACTAAACTCACCGTCCACGTTTGGTGGAGCGAGCAGCCTTCTCCACCGGGATCCTCCACAGGTATACACCATGGCCCGGATGAACTCCCGACCGCACAGCCTACCCGGTTTGACCTCGGCCGCCACCTGAGACACGCCGCAGATGCCCCACAGCAGCAACACCGTCACCAGTATAAGCTTCAGCTCTCTCATCGTGGATCTGCAGGTGTGATCTCACCACGGCTCGTCTGGTTCCTATATATACATCTCCGACCTCCATAACTCAGCTCGGTTTCCTCCTGTCCACCTCCTCCTGACTCCAGCCTGCACACACACACCCTGATAAACACTATAAATCTAGATTACTGTCCATCACTAGGAACAGGACTCGCGACCCAGCGCTGTTATGTAGGTAAGTGCTTTACTGCCCCAATCTGCAATCAAATTACCTCCCTTCATAGAAAAAACCCTCATGTCCTGACCTATAGACAGATAGATAGACAGACACTCGTCTCCTGACCGCTCAGTTTTAATAGTCTAATTCAACTGATATCCTTCATCATGCAAACCTGATCTCCCTTTAAAAAATAAGAAACTCCAGTGTCCTGCACAGAGCTCTGAAATGAACCGGAACATCAACCGATCAA
>NC_085993.1:51594679-51602179 GCF_030014385.1 Trichomycterus rosablanca
TTGGTTCTGTTCTGTTCTGTTTTGTTCTGTTTGGTTCTGTTCTGTTTGGTTCAGTTCTGTTTGGTTCTGTTCTGTTTGGTTTAGTTCTGTTTGGTTCTGTTCTGTTTGGTTTAGTTCTGTTTGGTTTAGTTCTGTTTGGTTCTGTTCTGTTTGGTTCTGTTTTGTTCTGTTTGGTTCTGTTCTGTTTGGTTCTGTTCTGTTCTGTAGTAATCTGTCGTGTCTAACCCGAGAGATGCTTACAGTCCAGATTTTGTCTGCTAGGCGACGCCCAGCTGACCGGTAGCAGAGTTGAGATTTGAACTCTCACCTGTGTTCCTTCTACGACGGTCAGATTTTTCAGCTTGTAGACGCTGACCCGTCCCTCACTGTCCCCGACCAGGACGCAGTCCGCCTGATTGGTAAAGGAAATAGAGGACAGAGCCACGCCCGGCTCGGCCTCGTTCACGATGGTCGGATACAGCCTGTAATAAACAAACATAATAAATGATTAGCGTGTTTGTTTGTTTGTTTTGTCTGAAACGTGAGAGGAATGATGGACCGGATTCTTACGTGCTGGCTGCCAGATCCCAAATCTCAACCCTGCTGTGATGAACCGCCCCGAACACGGTGGCCCGGCGCGGGCACCACGCCACGTCGTACACGCCCGTCTGAGTGGAGGTGAAGGCCAGCACCGGAGAGGAGAGGTCCTGCCGCCAGAGCTGGACGGTCCAGTCTGCAGAACAGCTGAGGAAGACGTCTGGACAGAGGGGCGACCAGGCGATCTTATAGACGGGACCCTGACGAGACGGAGAGGACATGAGAGGGGAGCAGCTTCAGTTAGAGGGGTGTAATAAAAGGTCCTGGGTTCGATTCCCAGGTGGAGTCATCGGGGTCCTTTCTGTGTGGGTTTCCTCCGGGTGCTCCGGTTTCCTCCCACAGTACAAAGACGTGCAGTCATGGTAAATGTTTCGCCCAGTGAATTGCACCCACTGCAACCCTGACCAGACACAGTGGTCAATTATGCTAACCCACTACTGCTGGGATTCAGGGTTCAAATCCACACTGGCGCTATCGGCGGGTCACGTGTCTGTTTGGTTCTGTTCTGTTTGGTTCTGTTCTGTTTGGTTCTGTTCTGTTTGGTTCTGTTTTGTTTGGTTCTGCTCTGTTTGGTTCTGTTCTGTTTGGTTCTGTTCTGTTTGGTTCTGTTTTGTTTGGTTCTGCTCTGTTTGGTTCTGTTCTGTTTGGTTCTGTTATGTTTGGTTCTGTTATGTTTTATTGTGTTCTGTTTAGTTCTGTTCTGTTTGGTTCTGTTCTGTTTAGTTCTGTTCTGTTTGGTTCTGTTCTGTTTGGTTCTGTTCTGTTTTGTTCTGTTATGTTTAGTTCTGTTCTGTTTGGTTCTGTTCTGTTTGGTTCTGTTCTGTTTGGTTCTGTTATGTTTAGTTCTGTTCTGTTTGGTTCTGTTATGTTTTATTGTGTTCTGTTCTGTTTGGTTCTGTTCTGTTTAGTTCTGTTTGTTTCTGTTCTGTTTTATTGTGTTCTGTTCTGTTTGGTTCTGTTCTGTTTAGTTCTGTTCTGTTTGGTTCTGTTCTGTTTTATTGTGTTCTGTTCTGTTTAGTTCTGTTTGGTTCTGTTCCGTTTTATTGTGTTCTGTTTGGTTCTGTTCTGTTTTATTCTGTTCTGTTTGGTTCTGTTCTGTTTGGTTCTGTTATGTTTAGTTCTGTTCTGTTTGGTTCTGTTATGTTTTATTGTGTTCTGTTTGGTTCTGTTCTGTTTAGTTCTGTTTGGTTCTGTTTTGTTTTATTGTGTTCTGTTCTGTTTGGTTCTGTTCTGTTTAGTTCTGTTTGGTTCTGTTCTGTTTTATTGTGTTCTGTTCTGTTTGGTTCTGTTCTGTTTAGTTCTGTTCTGTTTGGTTCTGTTCTGTTTTATTGTGTTCTGTTTGGTTCTGTTCTGTTTTATTGTGTTCTGTTCTGTTTAGTTCTGTTTGGTTCTGTTCCGTTTTATTGTGTTCTGTTTGGTTCTGTTCTGTTTTATTGTGTTCTGTTTGGTTATGTTCTGTTTGGTTCTGTTCTGTTTAGTTCTGTTCTGTTTGGTTTTGTTCTGTTTAGTTCTGTTTGGTTTTGTTCTGTTTAGTTCTGTTTGGTTTTGTTCTGTTTAGTTCTGTTTGGTTTAGTTTAGTTCTCTTCTGTTTGGTTTTGTTCTGTTTAGTTCTGTTCTGTTTGGTTCTGTTCTGTTTTATTGTGTTCTGTTTGGTTCTGTTCTGTTTAGTTCTGTTTGGTTTTGTTCTGTTTAGTTCTGTTTGGTTCTGTTCTGTTTAGTTCTGTTCTGTTTGGTTTTGTTCTGTTTAGTTCTGTTTGGTTTAGTTCTGTTCTGTTGGGTGTAGTTCTGTTTGGTTTGGTTTTGTTCTGTTTAGTTCTGTTCTGACATGATTGGCTATGTCTAAGAGGGGTGGACCGAGGACCCCACGATGGATCGGTGCGTGACTCTCCGTGCGCAATACAGATCTTCGTATGAAGCCGTCTGGCGCAGGTGAAAAGAAGCGGTTGTTACGGCACACGTGTCGGAGGGGGCGTGTGTTAACTGGCATTGTGTCCAGACCCAGTGTGACCCCGACCATGATAAAGTGTGTGGTTTTTTATCTTACTCTGTGCGCTGTGTAGCTCTCCAGGAACTGCTCACTGGTGGAGCAGGAGCATTTGTACACGTGTCCCTCCTCCGTTCCTGCCAGGTAGAAATTCGGATCCTGGCGCACAGACACACGCGGGAATAAAATTATAGCAGAATTCTAATCGATCGATCGATCAGTAAACGTGATTTAGTCGAATTTACTAACGTCGGGGTGGAAATCGAGACACAGTCCGGGGGCGAGGTGGGACGTCAGGGGTTCTTTCTTTCCCTCGTGCCGCTTCTCGTTCTTCGTCCTCTTCAGCTTCATCAGATCTGATCCGGGACATAAAATCTGATTCATCCTTCATTTACTTGAGCAAAAGGCTTGCCCCCTCAACCAGGGGGCGGGGCCCACTAGGGGGCCTCAGTGTGCCAAAGGGGGGACGGAAAAAGCGACACCCTATTAGCACTCGCGAGATCTCTTGTGATGTCATAAATCTACCCACTAGCTGGGATTCAGGGTTCGAATCCACACTGGTGCTATGGGCGGGTCACGTATCTACAGTACATACAGGCATGATTTGGCTATGTCTAAGAGGGGTGGGACGAGGGCGCAGGACCCCACGACGGACTGGCATTGTGTCCAGACCCGACGTGACCCTGACCAGGATACGGTAGTAGCCTAGTGGGTGTGGCTTGGGTTCGAATCTCAGCTCTGCTAACTACACGGACATGAATGGTGCTGCTGCTGCGGTCACGCCCTCTGCTGGCTGATCGATGGTACTGCACAGAGACGGGGGGGATAACGGAGATCAGTGTTTGACTCTCATCGGTCAGGAGTAGTAGAGGGGGAATACGATCGGGGAATTAAATACGACTAGACTGGGGGGAACAATTCTACCTACTGGTATGATTTTTTGAGGTTTTTGTCTGATATTTTTACAGCACACGGTGGGCGTGCCAGTTTAAAATCGGTACCCTTGCAGTCGAGGCCTTTGCGGACGAACCACTCGCTGATCCTGCCGTCGGCCGACACGGACACCAGCGCCTCGTCCCTCTTCTCCCCTTTCGGACCTCGATCGTGATCTACCCACCTCACCTGCCACACCGGACCGGCGTGTCTGTGGGCACAGTCGCTGCACCGGAGCAGAATGAGTTCATCATGTTTCAGTATTAATTTAGTATAATCATCATGAACAGAATATACCTGCTGTTGAAGATGGGCGTCTTGTCCGAGCTTTGGACGTTGTAGATGGCGACACTGCCGTCGTACATGCCCACCGCCAACTGAGCGGCGCTGGAGGCCGAGAAGTCCAGGGACGTGACGCCGCTCCCACAGTGGAAGATCCGCTCAGGCCACTAAACAAAAAAACACTGCAGTCAAGCCGGAAAGTCTGCACACGCCTTTCACCTTTGTGGTTCTACAATTACTGACTGTAGTCCATCTGTTTCTCTACATGCTTTGTCAGGACCCCCACAGAGCAGGTATTATTTAGGTGGTGGATGATTCTCAGCGCTGCAGTGACACTGACATGGTGGTGGTGTGTTAGTGTGTGCTGTGCTGTGCTGGTATGAGTGGACACCTCAGTGTCACTGCTGGACTGAGAATAGTCCACCAACCAAAAACACCCAGCCGACGGCGCCCCGTGGGCAGCGTCCTGTGAGCACCGATGAAGGTCTAGAAGATGACCGACTCAAACAAACAGCAGCAATAGACGAGCGATCGTCTCTGACTTTACATCGACTAGGTAGGAGTGTCTAATAGAGTGGACAGTGAGTGGACACGGTGTTTAAAAACTCCAGCAGCGCTGCTGAGTCTGATCCACTCATACCAGGACAACACACACTAACACACCAGCGCCATGTCAGTGTCAGTGCAGTGCTGAGAATCATCCACCACCTAAATAATACCTGCTCTGTGGGGGTCCTAACAAAGCATGTAGAGAAACAGATGGACTACAGTCAGTAATTGTAGAACTACAAAGTGCTTCTATAAGAAGCACTTCTATAAAAAATATAACTGGTGAATCGTACAGTGGGATTCTTCAGAGACCAGCAACAGACCAGTCCAGATTTCTGCTCCTTGAAGTCAAACTGACCGTAACCGACAGCCAGAAGATCCTAAATCAGAAGACAAGATGAATATGAAGTCATTATGAAGTCACATGACACGTAATGAAGCGTAATAATGCGTAATAACTACTGGATTCTTCTCGTTCCAGCTCATGCAGCTGACGTTGCGGCCGGTGGTCAGCTCACAGCCGAAAGTCCAGAGGCGCTCCAGAGCTGGACCGAGAGGGTCGTCCTCCTGGACCTCATTCTCCTCTCGAGCCTGGTCCGGATCTGCATCCAAGAATAAACAGGAATGGGACATTTTTCATTATAATGTTGCATCACACATGGGGACGTAGTGTGGGCAGAGCACCGGGCATCTGAGGACCTGGGTTTGAACGTGTCGGTCACTGTCTGAGGAGTTTGGATTGTTTTAGTTACACTCCGACCTCCAACCTCCCAAAAATACGTTGGAAGGTTCATGAGCTGCTCTAAATGCTGTAATCAGGATTAATATGTATTGTTCTACCACCACTTTATCCTGGTCAGGGTCACAGTGGGAGCAATTTACTGGGCGAAAGGTTGGAAACACCCTGGACACACACACACTTGGCCTGACTGCAGGTCTTTGGACTGTGGGAGGAAACCGGAGCACCCGGAGGAAACCCACACAGACACGGGGAGAACATGCAAACTCCACACAGAAAGGACCCGGACCGCCCCGCCTGGGAGTCGAACCCAGGACCTTCTTGCTGTGAGGCGACAGTGCTGCCCACTTACCCGTGAGTACAGGGAGGCGTCTGTAGGCAGCGAGTTTGGGCTGGAAGACGTTCTGCAGGACGGTTCTCTCCATCGCCAGCAGGTGGTTCAGGAACTTCTCAGAGTTCAGGATCCTCTCGGGGTCTGGATCAGCGTCCACCTGGACCACGAAGGCGTCCGTCTCTATATGGGAGCTGGAGCTACTGACTGGACACACGAGACGGAGAGCGGTCAGCGTTTATCATCCTACTGCTGCCACATCATTAGCCCAGTGCTGCCACATCACATCAGCCCACTGCTGTCACATCATCACCCCACTGATGCTTCATCATCACCCCACTGATGCCCCATCATCACCCCACTGATGCCCCATCAACATCCTACTGCTGCCACATCATTAGCCCAGTGCTGCCACATCACATCAGGCTGCAACATCATTACATACTGCTGCCACATCACATCATCACCCAACTGCTGCCCCATAATCACCCCACTGCTGCCACATCACATTGTCACCCAACTGCTGCCCCATCATCACCCCACTGCTGCCACATCACATTGTCCCCCAACTGCTGCCCCATCATCACCCCATTGCTGCCACATCACATTGTCACCCGACTGCTGCCCCATCATCACCCCATTGCTGCCACATCACATTGTCACCCAACTGCTGCCCCATCATCACCCCATTGCTGCCACATCACATTGTCACCCAACTGCTGCCACATCATATCACGTCACCCCAATGCTGCACATCATCACCCCACTGCTGCCACATCACATCACCCACTGCTGCCACATTACATCATCACCCGAATGCCACTGCTGCCACATCACATCAGGCTGCAACATCATTACATACTGCTGCCACATCACATCACCCCACTGCTGCCACATCACATTGTCCCCCAACTGCTGCCCCATCATCACCCCATTGCTGCCACATCACATTGTCACCCAACTGCTGCCACATCATATCACGTCACCCCAATGCTGCACATCATCACCCCACTGCTGCCACATCACATCACCCACTGCTGCCACATTACATCATCACCCGAATGCCACTGCTGCCACATCACATCACATCACCCCACTGCTGCCACATCATCACATTGCCCACTGCTGCCACATCACATCACATCACATCACCCCACTGCTGCCACATCACCCCACATTTTATTAACCCACTGCCGTGTTCTCTGGCTTCTTGTAGCTGGCCGGATTCAGTTTAAAACACTCGCCTACAAAACGACCTTAAAAAAATCATCAAACCACGTAACCACACAACCTCCGAGTTACAAGTCTTGCTCGCCTTGCTCCACCAATCAGAATTTGAGATAGATGGGCATCATGGTTCTTCTCTGGACTTGTCTACTTGTAAGTCACTCTGGAAAAGAGCGGCTGCTAAATATCAAAAATGTAAATAAAAATAAAAAGGTTTGCATTGATTACCCATGCTGGTGCTACTGACCGACGCCGCCCGGTTGAAAGACAGCGTCGAGTCTAAGCGATGAACGGAGGAACCGTCGGGGATGGTGGATCTCTCTCCATCTGTGGCCATGTCTGATTCTTCTGTCTCACTGATCGCGTAGGTGTCGTACATCTCCCAGACGGTGGCCGTCGTACCTGCACAGATACCAGTCGTACCTTTTAATGTCCTGATCTGGAACCCCATACAACCAAAACTGATATTCCGCTAGCACATCAGCACTGAGATTCTGAACACCGCGGTTCGAATCTCGGCTCTGGTACTGGTCGGCTGGGCGCCATCTAGCGGGCACAATTGGCAGACAAAATTGGCCAGAAATGACCAGACTTAGTGGGTGGGGTCTACCAGGCAATAAAGAAGGTGTTGAGGACTGTGCAAGCGTCGGAAGGGGCGTGGGGCAGGCGAATATACCCTCCTCGGATGCAGTCGTGAGGTCGGTCTCGCGCATGGAGAGTCATGCGCTGATCTCCACGTTCCTCCACTTCTGTACAGGCGCCTCGGGCTACTAACCAGCGTCCTTACACAGCATTGCAGACCCCACCCAGCAGACTAGTGGCTGATTTTGTCTGCTGCACTGTCTGCACTGCCGACCGTGCCTGCTAGGGGGCGCCAAA
>NC_085993.1:51604679-51634679 GCF_030014385.1 Trichomycterus rosablanca
CACTCATGGATTCCATCGTGGACAGACTTGATCTGGACACGGTGCTGGACCTGGAATAGAAACCAGACGTCCTGTTTTATGTTCATGCTCCCAAAACCTTAAAAAAAGTCATTAGTTTTAAATATGGGACCAAGACTTTTTTATCTAAATACTGTTCTGAATTTTATTTTTGATTTTTAAACAACAGACATCCAATATGCACTTTGTGTGTCTGTTGAACATTTCATTTCAAAATCATGGGCATTAATAATATAATAATTAATATTATATAATAATCATAATAGAAATGTCATTAATTGAAAGGCTTTGGATTTTGGCACATTGCTGTTGGGATTCACTTCCATTCAGCTACGAGAGCTTTAGTAAAGTTCGGATGTTTACCAGTAAGGCCCTTTATCTAATTATTTTTTCTAATTTGGATGGGGTCAGGGCTCTGTGCAGGCTGTTTAAGTCCTTCTGCACCAAATATTACATTTTTTTTAAATAAAACTTTCCATCATTCCTATAGAAACACAAATGTTGTGTAGAATTAAGTTTCCTTCTCACAGAAACTAAGCAACCCAGTCCAAACTATAAAAACATCCTGTCCTATTTATCCTTGTTCTTCAGGCCTATTGTACTGAATCAGGAAATTAGGACATTTTTTTTGCACTTTTGCATTTTTTTTTTTTTGAATTAAACTAAAAATAATTTCTGGGGTCGAAATGGTTTTGAGGTAAAATAATAAGGCAAAATTTTTTCAGCTCCAGAATTAAACAGACTTTTCTGTTTTCATTGTTTTTTTGGGGGGGTCACTGAGCAGTGAAAACTAAATATGGTTAAAATATATTATTGCACACAAATAAAAAAAGCATTTAGTGCATCAGAAAATGTGCCAGATTTGTTGAATTAAACTGATCTGATAGTTGGTAAAGCAATAAGCCACGAGAGGCCGTACGTTACTGTGATTTTAGCACGGGGACGACGTTTTTGGCATGACGCGAAGCGGAGAGCCTAAAACTTCTTTCCCCGTGCTAAAATCGTAACAGTAACATACGGTCTCGAGTGGCTTATTGCTTTTATAAAACGGCGGTCAACATAAAATATAATAAATACAACAATGTTTAATTCATAAATGTATTTATTGTGTATAAACTTACAATAAAGCGTTCTTCCGCGACGCAAAATAGTTCGATTAACAGTGTTGCTAGGCAACATGAGGGCGAAAATAACATTAATTTTTTCTTTTCAGTGGCGTATTAATATGGAATGATGTGAGGTGGTCATAGGTGTGAGTTTATCGGGGATTTTACAACGGCTTCGAACGCGGCTCAGCCAGTCAGATTTTAGGACCGGAACTATCCGTTTTATAATAAAGAATTGATTCTAAACATTTCCATTTCAATACCAGAAAATGAAAGCATGTATATTTTACTACTGCTTCTCAAGAACGGTGGATTTTTGATTGAAAAAAACGAGGTAAAAAGATGTTTTATGACACTGCCATGGTGTCTCTAATGCCTGGTTCACACGACACAATTTTTGCCCTGATTTTTGCTCGCCGATTGGTCGCCGCTAGATGTGGCAGCTCGGAGGCAACTCTGCGTTCGCTCGGGGATGGAATGTATTAACCTCCACTCAGATTCATGTATCTTTCCTACTTAATTTAACGCTGCACATCGGCGCACACACAACTTTGATCGCTCGCTTCTTGTTGACGTGCACTTTTTTTTGACGTGGTATCATTAAACCCCTCGTCACTTACAAACGTAGTTTGGGAGAGCAGAGAAGCTCGCCTGCGATTCCAGTTGGTGATGGATGGTGTAGTGTGTGACCCCCCATCACCCATCAGTCGTGTAGTGTGAAATACACAGAAAGACTCCCGATTACAAGAGATCCAGTCGTGTAGTGTGAACTGTACAGAGATCTGACAGCTCTGAAAGTCGTGTAGTGTGAACTTGGCATAAGTAAACCAGTACAACCAGTTCTACTTAAGAAATGTGATAATGAGTATTGCATGCATATTCTTATTTATATGATCCTGTTAGCAATGGATGGGGCTGTAATAAAGAAACTCACTTATTATTAGTGCATCTTTTTCTTTTTGTTATTCTTTGTTTGTTATCTTCAACTACACAAAATAGATGTAAATTCATCTCTGTGATTTATTTTTCTATAAAAAACATTATTGTTGACGATGCTCACTGTCTCTAAACAGAAATACACTATAGACTATGCAGACATACCTGGTAAAAGGTGCGGCGAAGCTTGCATTCGTGGTTTGACATGAAATGGACATGAAATCTGAGTTCGTTCCCCATGATGTTTCGTGCGCTGTGAAGATTTTGGTGGGTTTGATTTGCCCGGCGCCCGGTTCAGGCTGGTACAGGGGCTGAGGGGTGACGTCCTTCCCCGTTTCATCTAAAACCTTACGGAATAATAATTTAAAAAAGCATGAAGACTAGTATAACCAGGATTAGTAGCTTGTGCATGAGTTTAAACGGTGGTTACCTGTACAGGGTGTTTATGGGGTTGAGTGGAGCTTTTCTCAAAAACCTTACTGTCTCCGGCTAAAGTCGAGCCCCTCCGGCTCACTGAGGCGTAAACGCTCCGGGTGTTAGTGGAACCGTGGCTGATGCGCCGTGCTCCCGATCCTGACGACCTAAAGAAAAAAGATGATTATTACTGTGATTATTATTAGTGTTGTTAACAATAATAGAATATTAATAATAATATAATATTGATATTGTTGTTTTCAAACGTATTTGGGTATTTTTTTAACAGAAAAGGCTGTTTGATGCCAGATATTAAAATATATGTAAAATACAGGTACCTTAAAGGTCTTTATTGTTGAGTGTATGTTCAGTTTCTGTATCTGTACTGTTATTTGTACACTGTTTTGAATTTGAATTGTTTGTAGTGTGTACTTTCATTGGTGTATAATGCTACTGGGGCTTTAATTTCCTTCTGGATCAAGAAAGTATCTATCTATCCATCTGTCTATCTGCCTGCCTACCTGTCTATCATCTATCTATTTATCCGTCTGTCTGTCTGTCTGGCTGTCTGGCTGTCTATCTACCATAAAAATACCAAAAAATACTGGACCAATGTATGTATAATATAGAGAGAAAACGTTCTGTAATTCACTTTAAAGAATTAGGCCTGTTCTACAGTATTAGAAAATCGTTTTAGCCCTTTTTAAGTTAAACTAATCATAATGCCACAGGTCCAGATGGTTTTGAGGTAAAGTAATGCACATTTTTGGAGCCCCGAAATTAAATTAAACTAACCAACAAAATCTACATGTGGTTAAAATGTATAATTTCACATAAATAAAAAGAAGCATTTACAGCATTAAATAGAGAAAATATGTTTCAATGTTAAATGTTCTATTACTATTAATATTACTGGTAATATTATAATTGTAGAAAGCACAATATACATAGCTATATCGCTAACTTTAAAATATAAAACATGTAATAATATGGCTTGATCAAGCCGACTTAAGGAGACAGAGATTATAACTATTGTATTATTATTACTGTCATTGTTATTGATGTTTATAACATGGTTGTTAACAATAATAAAGTATTTTGGTTTTTTCTGTTGCTATTGTTGTTAAACTTCTTTGGTTATTTTTTTAACATCAAAAAATGCTGTTTGATGCCAGAGATTAAAAAACACATTGATAACCTTAAAACAATCACAAAAAATGGCCAGAAATATTCAGACCAATGACGTTAATGTACCTGGTACATGCAGGAAAATACTCTCTAAAGAATTAGGCCTGTTGTACAGAGTTCGTACATCTTTAAATGTCACTTTTATTTAAACTAAGTCAAAATGTCACAAGTTTAAATAGTTTTGAGGTAAAATAATAAAACACATTTTTAGATCTCCAGATTTAAACAGACTTTTTTCCAAAATTAAAAATTGAGACAGCTTTTTTTTATTTATATCATTGTTTATTTGGGGGTTTTAAATAAAACAAACCAGTGAAAATGTAATATGGTTAAAATATATTAGTTTACACCAATAAAAAGAAGCATTTACAGCATTACATAGAAAAATATGTATTTTATTATTATTAATATTATTATTATTATATAAAGTACAAAACTTGTATAACTTTTATAATGTGTAAACATTTAATAAGTAAATAAATACAAAAATAAGCGTAAAAATATGCAAATTATTTGATAGCCTTAAACTGGGCTGCATCTCAAACCGCACACTAACTATCGGTTTGGGACGCAGCCTTAGTGTTAACACACAGTGCTAATAATTCAAACTTCGAAATACTAAACAAGTATTTTTTATTTATAATTGAATAACTTACTGCGGTATTTTTACAGCAGGTCTGACTGGCCTTGTAGTTGTTTTGGACATGTTTACTATTGTAATTATTTTTGTTTTATTTTGTTTTTAGCAGATTAGCACTGACATTAGCACCGCTCGCGTTAAATGTGTTCAAACTGAAGTAACCATGGTAACAGACTCAACCGCCAACTTCCACTCAACTTCCACTAGGTGGCAGCGATACTGCTCACTGCGCTTACATGTACTGCTGATTCAACTGAAGAAAAGAGGTTGTATCTCAAAAAGCCTACTTTTTATAATAAAGGGCACTAGAGAGCAGGCACTAGTTATTATTTCTTTAAAGTGTGTAGTGTACTTAAATAAGCAAGAGTGATGCAATTGAAATGCAGCCTGTATGCAGGTAGACTTGGGCAGTGGGTGCATTATGCCGAAAATGTGACATTTCTGTAGGTCACACTTGATAAATCATTAGATTTAGAGAATAAATATATTTAATAAACGGTAAGTTCACTTGTTTTATTGTTGTGAGTTTACTTTCGCTTTCTGAATAACGTGCTCTAGCTAACTAGTTAGCTTTATGCTTTATGTATATGTCAGTGTAGTAAACGTTGCAGAGACTGAACATTAAGTTTATTCGATTCAGATTAAACCCAAATACTGTATTTATTTTATATAACAGCACTTTACTGCATGATTTATTCCTTAGTTATTCAGTTATATATACAAAATAGCCCCAATAGTGTATTTATTTTATATAAAAAACACTTTACTGCATGATTTATTCCTTAGTTATTCAGTTATATATACAAAATAGCCCCAATAGTGTATTTATTTTATATAAAAAACACTTTACTGCATGATTTATTCCTTAGTTATTCAGTTATATATACAAAATAGCCCCAATAGTGTATTTATTTTATATAAAAAACACTTTACTGCATGATTTATTCCTTAGTTATTCAGTTATATATACAAAATAGCCCCAATAGTGTATTTATTTATTAAGTAATTAAAACACATTTCGTTTGTCTCACCCACCACCCATCAGAACTGTAATGAACTCTTAAGTTTCCTTATAAAAGTTTTATACATTATATAGTCAAGCACATGGACACCCATTCTAATTGAGTAATGATTAAATGATTGATTATGGGTGGCTCGGTTGGTAGCACTGTCCCCTCACAGCGAGAAGGTCCTGGGTTCGATTCCTAGGTGGAGTGGTCCGGGTCCTTTCTGTGTGGAGTTTGCATGTTCTCCCGTGTGTGTGTGGGTTTCTTTCGGGTGCTCCTGTTTCCTCCCACAGTCCAGAGACGTGCAGTCAGGGTAACTGGAGAATTTAGTAAAATTGCCTGTGATGGCAAAAAAAACTGTGATGGACTGGTGAATTGGGCAGTAAATTGCGACCCTGACCGTAATAAAGCGCTGGTAAAACAGACAATGAATTATTTTATTTATTTATTAGGATTGTAACGTCATGTTTTACACTTTGGTTACATTCATGACAGGAACGGTAGTTTCTCAGTACACAAGATTCATCAGTTCATGTCAAACACGGTCATGGACGATTTTGTATCTCCAATTCACCTCACTTGCACATCTTTGGACTGTGGGAGGAAACCGGAGCTCCCAGAGGAAACCCACACAGACACCCGGACCACCCCACCTGGGTATCGAACCCAGGACCTTCTTGCTGTGAGGCGACAGTGCTACCCACAGAGCCATCGTGCCGCCCCACAACGAATGAATTAAATGTACTGATCCCCAAATGAAGATTGCAGTGTTACCGCAGCAATTCACAAACATCACAGACACATCTGTATATGGCACAAATAGACTTAAGGTAGTTTATATTGAGAAGAAATAAAGAATAAATGTAAAATGTCATTAAAATGACTAAAAAACTAAACAATTAAAGATGAAATGGTGTGATTTAAATATTATGTGCCATGGTGCAAATGAAATAGTACCATGTGCTAGGTAATTATCTGTCAGAGGACACGTCTCCTCTCTCCACGCCAGTCTGAGTCTGTATAAATCACCACTACGATGGGCAGGAATGATTACGATTGGCAGAACATCCAACTGATACCAGTAGATCGTGCACACGAGGCAGAAGTACACTGTGCCAGTCCCATCGCAGGGCTTCGTCCATTCCTAAGTTATAGCCAGTCATGTCTGTGTAGCTGATATCCATCCGGTTAGTGACCGGTTAGCATTCTCTCTCCCCAGACAGACGCCTTTACGATGGAGGTGTTGACGTTCCTCTGCCGACACAAGTCCTCGCTCCCCAGAACACTCAGCAAAGTCTGCAGAAGGAGCCACCACTGTCGATCGCATTCCTCTGTGCACGTCCCCCCCAAACCGGTGGCTCCCACACCCCTGGTGTCGCGTCTCTTCCAGCCCTCGAACCTGCGCGAGGGTCAGGACACGGGGGACATGACGTGCCGCAGCCAGAGGCTGATGATGCAGGCCGGCCTCGTTCACCCGTCCAACCCGGGCTGCTTCTACTACCTCCCCGCCGCCCTGCGCTCCCTGGAGAAGCTGGTCAGGCTGATCGACCAGGAGATGCAGGCCGTCGGCGGACAGAAGGTGGACATGCCGGCGCTGTGCGGGGCGGAGCTGTGGAGGCGCAGCGGACGCTGGGAGCTCATGGGGAAGGAGATGTTCAGGCTGCGGGACCGACACGATGTCGAGTACTGCCTCGGGCCGACGCACGAGGAGGTCGTAACGGAACTGCTGGCCTCTCAGAGCACGCTGTCCTACAAACAGCTTCCGCTGCTGCTCTACCAGGTATTTCCGATCGAATGATGTTTATTTTTATTTACTTTAGTAAATTAAAGGGTATAAAATGTAAAATGTGCATAATATAAATATAAATATTTGATTCGCAGGTCACGCGGAAGTTCCGCGACGAACAGAAACCCAAGTTCGGGTTGCTGCGCGGCCGAGAGTTCTACATGAAGGACATGTACTCGTTCGACGTCAGCGAGGAAGCCGCTCTCCGCACGTACGACTCCGTGTGCCACGCCTACGCCCGCCTGCTGGACCGCCTCGGCCTGAGTTGGGTGCAGGTCCAGGCCGACACCGGAAACATCGGCGGGACTCTCTCACACGAGCTCCACCTGCCGGCGGACGTCGGCGAGGACCGTCTGCTCGTGTGCGGGAGCTGCGGATTCTCGGCCAACGTGGAAACCCTGGACGACCACGAGACCTGCCCGCGGTGCCACGAATCCCAGCTAAACGAGTCCAAGGGCATCGAGGTGGGGCACGCGTTCTACCTGGGGACGAAATATTCGCGAGCGTTTAACGCCACGTTCGTCAGCGCTCAGAACAAACCCGAGGTGACGGAGATGGGATGTTTCGGACTCGGGGTCACACGTATCCTCGCCGCATCCGTCGAGGTCCTCTCCTCCGAGGAGGGCATCCGCTGGCCCGGGCTGCTGGCCCCCTATCAGGTGTGCGTCCTGCCCCCTAAGAAAGGCAGCAAGGCTGGCGAGGCCGTCCACCTGGCTGAGGAGCTGGTCCAGACGTTAGGGAGCTGTTTACCTGACCTGAAAGGAGAGGTGGTGCTGGACGACAGGACGAATCTGACCATCGGGAAGCGGCTAAAAGACGCCAGGATGCTGGGCTACCCGTACGTGGTGGTGGTGGGGCAGAAAGCCACGCAGGAGCAGCCCGAGTTCGAGGTCGTGTGTCAGAATACGGGCGAGACCTTGTTCCTGGGTAAAGACGCCCTGCTGGACCTGTTAAAGGAAGTGGAAACTATATGACACGCCCGAGATACCAGTTTGAGCTTTGTATGTGATATGTGAAGTGAAGAAATGATTAATAAAAGTCGTAGTTGGTGCAGATTGTGGCAAATTGTGTACTTTTAATAAACATGTTCTTTTTAAAAGTGTGATTTCTGTAAATATAATATTCACGTTTTATTTTCTTGGTGAGGTCAGGCACTGCATCAATGTTCCGTTCCATCATCATCATTCCAACCTACATAAGCATCGTTGCAGACCACGTTCACCAGGTTTGAGGAGCACAACAACCAGACCAATCTCAAACCAATCGAGCATCTGTGGGACGTGCTGGACGGACAAGTCCGATCCATGGAGGCTCCACCTCACAACTTACAGGAGTTATCTGGAAGGATCTGCTGCTGACCGCTTGGTGCCAGATACCACAGCACACCTTCAGGGGTCTAGTGGAGTCCATGCCTCGATGGATCAGGGCTGTTTTGGAAGCAAAAAGGGGGCCATCACAATATTAGGAAGGTGGTCATAATGTTATGCCTCATCGGTTATCAGCCATAACATTAAAACCACCTCCTTGTTTCTACACTCACTGTCCATTTTATCAGCTCCACTTATCATTAGTGTGTGTTGTGCTGGTATGAGTGGATCGGACACAGCAGTGCTGCTGGAGTGTTTAAACACCGTGTCCACTCACTGTCCACTCTATTAGACACTCCTACCTAGTCGGTCCACCTTGTAGATGTAAAGTCAGAGACGATCGCTCATCTATTGCTGCTGTTTGAGTCGGTCATCTTCTAGACCTTCATCAGTGGTCACAGGACGCTGCCCACGGGGCGCTGTTGGCTGGATAGTTTTGGTTAGTGGACTATTCTCAGTCCAGCAGTGACAGTGAGGTGTTTAAAATCTCTGATTCACTCATACCAGCACAACACACACTAACACACCACCACCATGTCAGTGTCACTGCAGTGCTGAGAATCATCCACCACCTAAATAATACCTGCTCTGTGGGGGTCCTGACCATTGAAGAACAGCATGAAAGGGGGCTAACAAAGCATGCAGAGAAACAGATGGACTACAGTCAGTAATTGTAGGACTACAAAGTGCTTCTATATGGTAAGTGGAGCTGATAACATGGACAGTGAGTGTAGAAACAAGGAGGTGGTCGGTGGAGCGTGTACACCGTCGGGGTCTCCAGCAGAGGAAGAGGAACTGGCTATGACTAAATTAATAGAAAAGAAAATGCAGAAATATCGAGTCTGGCTGCAGACCTGCACTCACCGCTGGTGTAATTCTGACTCCAGACCGCATGGTGGCAGTAAAAGCCAGGCTTTAAATGACGTTCAGCGTGACGTCATCTTCAGGAAGTAGCTTTAATCCCACGTGTTTCTGTGTGCGTGTTTATTGCTGTTTATATTTGATGCGGTTTGTGTTGCTGCGTGATTATTAGAAGAGAATTAAGATGCATCAGACCGAGGACAGTGATGATGATGGCATGGACGAGTTCATGGAGAAGTTTAAAACTCAAAAATATAAAAACGCCTTCAGTGAAAACAACTGGCAGGAGGTAAACAACGTGATTCTGTTCATAATTACTACTGTTATTACTGTCTGTTAACGTATAAAACTCATCTTACAATTAAAAACAACTGACAGGAGGTAAACAGTGTAAAAACTACTGATTATTACAGTAATCACTGCATATTAATGTATGCAGGAGGTAAATAACGGGATTCTGTTAATAATTATTATTGTAATTATTACTGTCTGTTACCATATTAAATCCACTGTACAATTAAAAACAACAGTCAGGAGGTAAACAGTGAGAATAACTGATTATTACATCCGTTACTATTAAATTGTTGAATTATTAACACATCATACTATTAAAAATACTGGCATGAAGTAAATAATTATTCTGTAATTACTGATTATTCCTGGAATTACTGCTTATTAACGTATACAATTTATCATACTAATAAAAACAACTGTCAGGAAGTAAACAACGTGAAAACTACTGATTATTACAGTAATCACAACTTAAAAACGTTCATCATACTATTAAAAATACTGACGAAGTAAATAACTGATTATTACAAGAATCATTGCCTGTTAACGTGTATAATTCATTGTACAATTAAATACAACTGGCAACTTAATTATTACTGTAATTATTGTTTATAAAATTATAAAATTCATTGTAGAGTTAAAAAACAACAGAGAGGAAGGGAAAAATGTGAAATTACAGTAATCACTACTTAAAAACGTTTAAAATTCATCGTACTATTAAAAATACTGACATGAAATAAATAATTCCATAATTACTGATTATTACTGTAATTACTGCCTATTAACGTATAAAATTCCTCATATTAAAAACAACTGACAGGAGGTGAAAACTACTGATTATTACAGTAATTACTACCTAATATTGTGTGAAATTCATCATACTATTAAAAATACTGACATGAAGTGAATAATGATTCTATAATTATTGATTATTACTGTAATCACTGCCTGTTATTGTATAAAATTCATCGTACAATTAAAAACAACCTGCAGGATGTAAACAACAGTTTTGTTAATAATGATTGTAATAATTTCTGTCTATAAACGTATAAAATTGATCATACTATTAAAAACGACTGTCAGGAAGTAAACACTGTGAAAACCACAGAATATTAACAGTTATTACTACTTAGTAACGTTTAAAATTCATCATACTATTACAAGTACTGACATGAAGTAATAATTATTCTATAATTACTGATTATTAAAGGAATCACTGTCTAATAATGTATCAGATTTATCATACAATTAAAAACGACCTGGCAGGGGAGGTAAACACTACTGATTATTACATTCGTTATTACTATTAAATTCCTGGATTATTAATACATCAGGTATACACAACTGGCAGGATTACAGCATTTACTGTCTATTAATGTATAAAATTCATCATACAATTAAAAACAGGAGGTAAACAACGTGATTCTGTTAATAATTATTACAATAATCACTTTCTTTTAACATATAAACTTCGTTGTACAATTAAAAACATCCTGTAGGAGGTTAACGATATGATTCTGTTTATAATTATTACTGTAATCACTGTTTATTAATGTATAAAATTCATTGTGACAGGAGGTAAACAGTATATAAAATTATTATACAGATTATTACATCCATTACTATTAAATTATTAATACATCCACTATACACAGAAAGAAGGGAAACAACGTGATTTTTTTTAACTACTGGTTATTACTGTCTTTAAATGTATACATTTTATAAACGTCATATTATTAAAAACAACTGGCAGGAGATAAACACTGATTCTGTAGCTACTGATTATTACAGTAATCGCTGCTTATTAATGTAAAAAATTCATCATACAATTATAACTGGACTCTGGTGCTGTCTCCTACCCAGATAACCTGTCGTACCACAGTGCTTCCCTCATTAACATTTTATTCTTTCACATTATCATCCATAATCATCGTGGTCTTATTAAAACAGGATTTATTTTAATTGTAGGAGTTCGATAAGATCCCGATGTTCATGAAGTCGGCTCCGGAGGAGATCGACCCCGTAAAGCATCCCGATCTGGCCTGCATCCAGTCCATCATACATGATGATGATCGACCACCGGAAGGTATCGCCCCTTGACCTGCCTGTCTGGCTGTAATTATTAAATAAACACTTTGTGTTTTTAAGCATGAGCACAGGAAGTGTTTTTGATGAGTTTTTATTACTATTATTGAGGATGTTGTGCTGTAATAAAGTAAAGCACTCGTGTTTCTCCTCCGCAGAACAAGCCAGGAGTCTGAAGGACGAGGGAAACGAGTATTTTAAGGAGAAGAACTATGAGAAAGCCGTGCTGTCCTACACGGCCGGGCTGAAGAAGAACTGCACGGACGCCGACCTGAACGCCGTTCTTCATACCAACCGCGCTGCCGCCCAGTTTCACTTAGGTAAGGGGGGTAAAAAGGGGGGTTATTTTTTATTATTATTTATTACATCTAATAAAAAGCAGGGCAGCTGTAGCCAAGTGCTTAAGGTACTCAAATAGTAATCAAAAGGTTGCTGGCTGAAGCCCCATCACCTCAAGGTCCTTACACAGCGTTGAGACTGGAAGCCAATTTTTGTGTGCTTCAGGCATTAGCCAATTATGCCTGCTAGGGGCGCCCAGCTGACCGGTAGCAGAGCCGAGGTCCGAGATTCGAACCCGGGAGTTCTTAACTAGGTTATGATTTGCATTTGAGGAGGGTATATTGATAGCGTACCCCTTCTTTTTGCCCATTCTTTTTCGCCTCTGTCTGCAAATCAGGGTTTTTACACAGCGTTTGAAGACCCCACCCTATTATAGTCCGGCCAGCCCGCCCTAGCAGACACGGTGGCATGTTTGCACTGCCAATTGTGCCCGTTAGATGGCGCCCAGGCCATCTAGGTAGCAGAGCCGAGACTCGAACCACTCGGGTGTTCAGAATCTTGGCACCTGGGCGCCCAAGTCTGGTTTTTGTTAACGAGGGGCGTCTGTGTTTGCCAGGTCGCCATAAGACATTATTACCAGGATTAGTGGCGCAATAAAAAATAAACAACTGGATTGTCCTTTTCTTTGTAGGAAACATGCGGTCAGCATTGAATGATGCATCTGCTGCGAGGAAACTGAAACCAGATCACATTAAAGCTATAATCAGAGGTAAACAACACACTACATAATAATAACATAATACTATAAATAATATAGCAGCATCGTTCTTAATTATATATTAATATATGTGTTGTGTGTTTAGGTGCTCAGTGCTGCATAGAGCTGCGTAATCATGCAGACGCGTTACGCTGGTGTGACCAGGGTCTCAGGATGCAACCCACCGATAAGAAACTGCAGGAGCTCAGAGCCACCGCCGACAAACAGAAGGTGAGTACGTTAAACCACGTTAAGCTTTATTCTGAACCAGAAGCGTTTTAGACTCTGGGAGAAGCTGATTCTGATTCTCACCATTTCTCAGAAGCTGGAGCTGTAACACAAGTTTAAAAGTGAAACAGGGAGGAGAATCCAGATAAACACAGATACATGTGGAGCTGTAACCATGGATCTGACGCTTATTCCACACTGATGCAGATTCAGATCAGATTCACACTTTGTTGATGATTTACCGCGATGTTTAAGCCGAGCTCTGAACAAAGCGGTTCTTTTTTTCTCTCTCATGCTGTGTTCTGTGTGTTCTGTGTGTTGGCCTGTTGCAGAGGGCGGCAGACAGAGACGCCCGAAAGGCCAAAGCTCAAGAGAAAAAACAGCAGGGTGAAAGAAGTGCATTACTGGCTGCTATTAAGGTACGAGCGTATATAAATCCTACGCTTAATAATAAATAAAACATCCAGGTGTTCACGCTGATCGACGTCGTTTTCATCAGGATCGCGGCATCAGACTTCGGAAGGAGGAAAAGCCCCGGGGCGGCGGCTCCGACAGCGAGGAGGACGGCGATGAAACAGGATCGAGTCTGGACGGACTGGGTTCTCAGGAAGCCACTGGAGCTCAGGTGTACCTGGATGAGCAGGGCGCCCTCCACTGGCCGGTTCTGTTCCTGTATCCCGAGCACCAACAGACCGACTTCATCTCCGCCTTCTGTGAGAACTCCAGGTACGACTTCAAGACTTAAGGGTTCGCATACCAGTGCACTCTGTAGCGCTGTTCCACTGGTGTTAAAATCCAGAATGGTTCTGTGCTTTTCCACTGCAGAATCACAGGTTCTCATTGAGAAGAAGTGGGAAAGACAAATCTACATATGTCCATTACATTAACCCTATAACGCCAAGCGTATCATATTTGATACATACGTTTTAGAGACCTCTACATCATCAGTAGGTGTATTGTGTACAATTTGATACGTGTCTTCTGCCCCCTGGTGGATTATTCATGTACGGCATAATTTATCATTTATTTTGTTGTAAAATCTAGTTGAATATGTGTGTATCATATTATATACAGCAGGTATTTAAGGCAAATGTCATTTTATGCAATTACCAGAGTCTAAAAACTAAAGGAAATTAAAAGTTAAAGGGGTTAAAGTTATGTTCTGTACATGCAGTAGACAATAAATTTAAAAAAATACATGAAATCCGGATGTATCAAATATGATACAAAACTCGTATATGCAAACACCAATTCCTGCCACGAATATCATAAATATGACAACATGGCCCCATTCTGGCCCCATAATCTCACTGGTCTGGAACCAACCAACCTGTGACGCAAGTGGCTGAAGTGCAGAAGGTCCTAGTGTCACTATAATAACAGGAGCACTAAACTTCTCTTCATTATTACTGCTCATAAGTTCCTCCACTAATCACATTCCTCACTCGCTGTTTTACTACAATAAGTCACGCTAAGTTTTGTGCACCGCCGTCACACTTCATAGGAAATAACGGCTCGTGTGAATGCGCCGGTGCTGAAGGGAATACGGTATTCCAGGATCGAGCATCTCCAGCATTAAGAAGCGTCAGGAAACAATAAAGAAGTAAAACTAAAGTGCAGCTTTTATTGTATTTTTATTGATGTGTAACTGTTAGTAATTGTATTTCAGTGTGTTTATATTATATTTGTGTTACTTTCAGTGTTTAAGTGTCAAAAACAACCTGATTATTTTACATGAGACTAAAATATCTGCAGCTCCACGGGACCATGGACGCATTAACAGGTTCCCCAAACGTCCTTATGGGACAAAATATTTTGTGTTCAGTTTTATAGATCACATAGCAGTCATGTTTGGAGAGGAGCTGCCACCGTGGGACACAGACAGAAAATATCATCTACTAAATCTTCAGGTCTGTTTGATTGGTTCTGTTAAGCTCCCCAAAATGTTTCTAAGCCTTCGTGCTCACCTTCCACTTTTGGTTCTAGGTGTTTTTTGAAGATCATGACAGTGGGCACCTTTACGAAGTGAATCCAGAGACCTCTCTTCTCCAAATCCTACAGCACCCACGGTACATTTACCACGTTTTTAACATTTATTTATTAAAATCAGTTCATTTTCTAGGTGACTGATGATTGTTTTTGTACTTCTGTATTTCTGTAGGTTCTCAGTGAAGGCAGGAACGCCGAGCTTCATCCTGCTGGTAACAGGATCAGCGTTTAGGAAACAGTTTCTATCAGGAAAGAAAGTCAGCATAGCAAAATGAGTAGCGTAATTATGCTCTTTAAGCTATGTTGGCTATACACTGTTCAGCCAAAAGTATGTGGACACATAACCACGACCTAACTGGACGTCCCGTTCCAAAATCATGGGTGTAAGTGGAGTGTTGTGGTGCTGGTCCTCACTTTGCAAAATGCTCTGTTCTTGCAGGGCTGTTCACAATGTTTTGAAGTGTGTCTGTAGGAATTTCTCCCCATGAGATACCGTAAGAGCATCTTTAAGTCCAAGCTCTCATGCTGAACACAAGGTTTTATTCCATTCTGGGCTGTTCAGGGCCCCTGAGTAAGGCCCTACACCTTAAATTGGTACAATTATGCCTGAATGCCGTAAACTTGCTCATCCGAGGGTGGTAGTGCCTAAGGGATTACTCATAAGTGCTGCAGTTACGCCCTCTGCTGGCTGACCGATGGTGCTGCACGGAGACGGGGGATAATGGAGATCGGTGCGTGCCACTAGCGGTCAGTACGGCACACGTGAGCAAGCGCACATTCAAACTGGAACAGGGAAGGTCCTGCTTGAAGTATATTTATTGTCAATCATTTTTATACACCTGTTAGGACCTGCGTGGCTGAAACGCCTCAATAATCGAAAAAACTCAATAATCAAAAGGGGCGTCCACATACTTCTGGCTCTATAGTATAGCAGCAGTGGATGAGAAAAAGCATTTCAGATCATTTACAGACTGAGAACGTTTCCCAGTGGGCTGTGAGTGCACCAATAAGAACAGAACTAAGTGCACAATGTATTTACCAGTGACTGTAACACCAGTTGGATAGATTTTAAATAAATTCCTTTTACTAATTTAACAAGATGTTGCCACTATTATTAATGTTCTTATTGGTTTGTTTTGCATTGTTTTTTGTACTGTACACATGAAACATTTGGCAGTGTTAAATGTTTTGAGTTAATGAGAAGAAACAGCCCAGGCTGCCCTGTTACTAATAATCTAATAATCTGTAGACCTTTATGCTGCCGCACTGATTCTTAGGAGTTTAGAAGCTAAAGGTGAGAACTTATAGGCTTTACAAGCTTCAGTACACTTCTACGAAAAAAATGATGGATTAAAAATACCACTTACCATATAGAAGCACTTTGTAGTTCTACAATTACTGACAGTAGTCCATCTGTTTCTCTTTTATGCTGTTCTTCAATGTTCCTCCACAGGACCACCACAGAGCAGGTATTATTTAGGTGGTGGATGATTCTCAGCACTGCAGTGACACTGACATGGTGGTGGTGTGTTAGTGTGTGTTGTGCTGGTATGAGTGGATCAGACACAGCAGCGCTGCTGGAGTTTTTAAATACCGTGTCCACTCACTGTCCACTCTATTAGACACTCCTACCTAGTCGGTCCACCTTGTAGATGTAAAGTCAGAGACGATCGCTCATCTATTGCTGCTGTTTGAGTCGCTCATCTTCTAGACCTTCATCGGTGGTCACAGGACGCTGCCCACGGGGCGCTGTCGGCTGGATATTTTTGGCTGGTGGACTATTCTCAGTCCAGCAGTGACAGTGAGGTGTTTAAAAACTCCAGCAGCGCTGCTGTGTCTGATCCACTCATACCAGCACAACACACACTAACACACCACCACCATGTCAGTGTCACTGCAGTGCTGAGAATCATCCACCACCTAAATAATACCTGCTCTGTGGTGGTCCTGTGGGGGTCCTGACCATTGAAGAACAGGGTGAAAGGAGCTAACACAGCATGTAGAGGAACAGATGGATTACAGTCAGTAATTGTAGAACTACAAAGTGCTTCTATATGGTAAGTGGAGCTGATAAAATGGACAGTGAGTGTAGAAACAAGGAGGTGGTTTTAATGTTATGGCTGATTATATATATACTGTATATATACAATAACGCAGCACTAAGGTCCACAAAAGTGCTAAACACACACATATGATCAACAGTAAAATGAACAACGTAAACAGAGATGTAAATATGGGAGATGTAAATATTAAACATAATTAGGGGAGATCTGGTCCTCATACTAGACTCGGCACTGTACCGGCACTGAGAGCACACTGAGGAGCTGTTTTAGCCACCCCGCCCTCGGACATTACCCAATCGTGTCCATGCAGACACCCGACCGGCCGATAACACCGCTGGGATTCGACTCTAGAACCCCAGATCTCAGCAGTATAGGGGGATAATGTAGTTTAAAAACCCCTAATGAGCAGCAGTGTCAGGAACTCTGTAAGTGTTATATAGGCACAGCTGGAAGCACTGATGATGTTTGGATGAATTAAAATGTTATGACTAAAATACATAATTAAGTAATTATTAATTATCGTTATTATTACACACCCCCATTTAGTTCATTCATTTGGATGCATTTAAATTAAAAGTTGATATTCGTTATTATTATTACCAGAAACAAATGTTAACAAGTTATGACGAAGTAAAAACAATAATTAAAATCATTCGAGTTTGTTCTTCAGGTCAGTCTGTGATGATAATAATAATAACAAAATAATAATAAACAGTAATAATAATAAATATTGTTTTAGGTTTAATTTATAAGGCACCTCTTACATACCCAAAAATGCCTTACAATACATTAAAAAGCAAACGTAGGGAAGCAGTGACCACTTAATATATTAAAATCCAAATCTTTTAAGCTTAATAAAGGCGTTATTAATCATATTTAATAAGGTGAAACAGTAAACAGCCTTCAAAGAGTGAACGATTCCTCATAAACATTCCAGTTCTTCAGAATTTACTGTATATTTTTATATTAATGCTTTACATTCAGGTTACAGGAGCGTTTATTATTAATAACATACTTTTGTTAATAATAATTTGTTAATAACAAACTGTTGTTTTAACACAGATTTGTTCTACAGCAGCGGTAACCATTTATACTTTTTCTTTAATTCTGTTTATTCATTTCCCCCTCAATTTTCCTTCAATTTAGTCATATCCAATCTGCAATCTGCTGCAATCCTCCACTCCCAATCTTCAGAAAGCCCTTTCCGGCACATATGCACTAGCCGACCGCTGCAACAGACTGGTTCATATGGAGATCTATATCGCGCACGGAGAGTCCACAACAACTTCCTCTATCCCCCTCTCTGTGCAGCGCCATCAGTCAGCCAGCAGAGGTCATAATTGCAGCAGCTATGAGGTGTCCAAACACATGGGTGTCCAAACTATGGCCCCGTAACCCTTTCTGAAACGGCCCGTGAGCTATTTTAGAAATTAAATAAAAGTTGTTACTTTAAACACTGGGTGTCGCTGTCACGCATAATCAGTCCAAAACACTTCACATCTCCTTTTCTCTTAAACTAAAACGGTAACGACGTTACGCCTGCAGTGATGTTCCTAAACTTCATGGTGGCTGGCTGATTTCAGAGGGGAAGTGGGTGTGTTTCATTTGGAAATTCAGGAAACGGTTGCTTTAAGACGGAGTGTAATAATCTCATTCAAATAAAAGGACGTATCGTTTATGTACGTAATCGATTAGGTTTATTATTTGTTTATTTTAGTGCACGAGTCTGTGGCCCATCATGGCCCAGCAAGGAAGGTCTGGACCCCCAGGGCGAGCCGATCGTCCATTTACCAACCACACGTTTAATTATTAAAAGTCACTCTTGGAGGGTTCCGGTTGTCGTCACGTTCACACCGACAGAGATCTGAACACGGGTAGTTTCCCTTTAGGCTGAACGCTCTGCAGGAGCCTCCTCACCATCCCCAGCTTCCCCTTCCTCACCAGGTCCCTCGACAGCTCTGCCACCTCATCTGTCCTCGCCCGGCACAGCAGCCTCAGCTCGGCTTTAATCGTCTCGGTGCCGTGGCTCTTCTCGGCCAGCTTTACGCACTCCTCGAACTGGGATAGGAGGTCGCCGACGTCCCCGGTGCTCTGGGCGTAACTGGTGAGCAGAGCGTCCAGCAGGAAGTGCAGCGCCCCACGCTCGTGGCTGCCCGGTCGCTCCAGTTCCAGCGCCTGTCTGAAGCAGTCGATGGCGTTCTGGTCCTCTCCTTTGAGCAGCAGGCATCGTCCACGCAGTATCTGGACTTCGGGGAAACTGGAGCCCAGCGGGCACTGCAGGGCCTGTGCCAGGCTGACCAGAGCCTGGTTTACCGCCTTCTCGTCCACCATTAGACTTTCCTGCACGGCGTCCACTCCCATATAGTAAAAGACCTGAGGGTAAAGAGACGAGATGAACAAGTTAAACCTAGTGACCCGCCCTGATCCCCTCTACCTACCTGATCAGCTCAGCCTCAGTAGAGAGGATTCTAATACGACATGGAGCTCATAAGGCAGATTATTTAGACACTCTACGTACGTCACTGTAATTTTAGCTTACTAAGCTAACACAGTTAGTCTCAGGACATTCAAACCCAGATCATCACTCAGAATTAAGGCGCCTCAGTAGGAGCATTTTAAGGGATCTAAGAATTTAGATGTGCGAGTTTTGAGAAGAAAGAGAATATGACACCACATCCCCTGTTGTCCTGACTTTTTGTATTTGTATACTTGACATGCATAAACTTCCTCTATCTGCAAATAGAAATTAAACAATATGGGGAAGGGATTCGTGCACTGGACACTCTTCACCACAGTGGTCATGTTAGTTTTATACTGGATGTTCGTCTGACGTCCGAGGTTCTTTCGTCTCCTTTTCAGCCAATAGACATCCAAAAATCAATAGAATTGAGCTGACTTATTCTTCAGTATGAAAGGAACAAGCAACAATCAAATAGATTTAAAAATGATCTCTGTTTATTGTAGTAAATATCGATAGTATCAATACCAACGTTGGTATTGGTATCGGATCGATACTAGCATGATGGGATCGATACTCTAGTTTCAGTTTTTTTCTCCGCTACATTCAGTACAGTCCTACTATTTTATGAAAAAGTAGACGTGTGTGTGTGTGTGTGTGTGTGTGTGTGTGTGTGTGTGTGTGTGTGCAAACACCGCTCTTTTACATCTAACACACACACTTTGCTCCTCCCTTCTCCGCTGTGTTTTATTGTCGTGCCGTCATGTGACTAACCGACACCGAGAGAAAATACATATAGCAGTGAGAGAAAGTGGATATCTTTCATCAGTGAATTAAAACATTTAATTCAATAATTAAGGGTTTATCGGTATCGGCGATAAGGGGTAATTGGTATCGGATCGAATTTTGCAGTATCGCACACCACTACTGCGTGAACAAACTAAGGGAGTGTCAAAAAAGTGCAAGAAAACTTTAAAATGCATTTAAAGGTTGTACCGTGTTTCCCCGAAAATAAGACCTAGTAGAGGTTTTGCTGAATTGCTAAATATAAGGCCTCCCCCGAAAGTAAGACCTAGCAAAGTTTTTGTTTGGACCGTACGCTGTCCCTGCTGTGCTGTACGAGTGTAATGTGGTGAGCTCCCCCTGGTGGCCGGAAGCTGCAATACCGTCCCTGCTGTACAAGTGGCTCAGTATATTTACAGTATATACAGTATATAATAAATGTTCATTTTTTTTGTTCAACAATAAATGTGAATTCTTCTTCATGGAAAAATAAGACCTAGCGCATCTTTGGGAGCAAAAATTAATATGACACTGTCTTATTTTCGGGGAAACTGGGTAATAGTTACAGTGTCGTGTACGATGCACTATACCTGTATTACAGAATAAAAGTCCTACACAGAAATTTTTTCTGTAAGTGGTTATAAACCAATGTATAAAATACATTATATTGCTTCATATATAAATCAATGTAAAATAACAGCAAGTGAAAGTCTGAAATTGAGTTTAAGGGTCACTGGTTCTTAGTTTTATGGGTGACGATGCTTTTTTGCATGTGTTCCTTACATTGACAGGATGAACCTGAGATATTTCATGTTTTATCTGCTCAACTTCATTTCATTTATTAACAAACATCCATTCCTGCATTTCAGGCCTGAAACACATTCCAAAAAAAGTTGGGACGATTTAGGGCGAGTAATGAGGTGATTCCAAACAGGTACAAAAGCAGCATCCAGGAAAGGCTGAGAGTCTCTGATGAGTAAAGATGATCAGAGGATCCAGTTTGTCCACAAATGTGTGAGGAAATGATTGAAATGTTTAAAAACTATGAACCTCGAAGAAAGATTGGGAGGGATTTGCATGTTCTCTCTCTACAGTGCAGAATATCATTAAACCATTCAAGGAATTTCAGGGCGTAAAGATTAATCTGAACGCTCGTGATCTTCCATCCCTCAGACGGCGCCGCATCAAGAACCTCCACTCAACACTAGCTGATAGAACCACATGGGTGAGGGATTAGTTTATCAAACCTTTATCAAGCTCTACAATACAGAGTTACTGCACAAATCATACTTAACACTTTACTGTGCAAAAAAGAAGCTTCATGTTAACCATGTCCAGAAGCGGCGTCCACTTCTCTTGGCTCTGAGGCATCCAGGATGGACCGTCACACAGTGGAAACGTGTATTGTGCTGAGACGAATCAGTGTCCGTTTTTTTTTAAGAAATGGACCGGGCAAGGCAGTCAGGATAATTAGAGCTATTAAAATTTACCTTAGGACTGGTGACCACTGTGACCTTGACCAGGATAAAGCTGTGGTACAACATACAGTGAATGAATGAATGTTTTTGGAACATTTTCCTCCTGTAAGATTCAGCTTGCAGCGGGTTGGCAGAGGCAGTCAAATGTTCATGGGTTCGTGGGTCATGGGTCCGATTCCCAGGTGGGACGATCCGGGTCCTTCCTGTGTGGTTTGCATGTTCTCCCCGTGTCTCACAGTACAAAGACGTATAAGCAAGGTGAACTGGAGATACAAACTCGGCCGTTAAGGTGTTTGCTATTGAACCTGAGCTGATGAATCATGGGTAACCTGTAACTACCCGTCCTGTCATAAATGGAACCAAATGTAAAACATCACCTTCAAATCCTAATAAATACATAAGTAAATGATGTCATAAGTTCCCCTTTGAAGATAAAAGTGAAAAAGATCAAAGTGAAATTAAGTGAATGAAGAACATTAGAAGCTTGCTGGACCGTGGCCGTACCTGTCCCATCTCCAGATGAGTCCTGAGGCAGGGCTGAACACTCAGCACTTTTTCGAGATCGGCGCGGGCTTCCTTCAGGTCCTGTCGGTCAGGGATCCCACGCAGTCCCTGCTTAGCCTGCGCCAAAGCGTTCACATAGCCGGTGACCTTAAGCTGAAGAAAGGATGAACAAGAGCAAATTAAAAAGTTATTTTTATGCATATTCGTCCTAATATTACATATTCCATATAGAAGCACTTTGTAGTTCTACAATTACTGACTGTAGTCCATCTGTTTCTTTACATGCTTTGTTAGACCCCTTTCATGCTGTTCTTCAACTGCAGTGACACTGACATGGTGGTGGTGTGTTAGTGTGTGTTGTGCTGGTATGAGTGGATCAGAGATTTTAAACACCTCACTGTCCCTGCTGGACTGAGAATCGTCCACTAACCAAAAATATCCAGCCGACAGCGCCCCGTGGGCAGCGTCCTGTGACCACCGATGAAGGTCTAGAAGATGACCGACTCAAACAGCAGCAATAGATGAGCGATCGTCTCTGACTTTACATCTACAAGGTGGACAGTGAGTGGACACGGTGTTTAAAAACTCCAGCAGCGCTGCTGTGTCTGATCCACTCATACCAGCACAACACACACTAACACACCACCACCATGTCAGTGTCACTGCAGTGCTGAGAATCATCCACCACCTAAATAATACCTGCTCTGTGGGGGTCCTGACCATTGACAAACAGCATGTAGAGAAACAGATGGACTACAGTCAGTAATTGTAGAACTACAAAGTGCTTCTATATGGTAAGTGGAGCTGATAAAATGGACAGTCAGTATAGAAACAAGGATGTGGTTTTAATGTTATGGCTGATCAGGTGGGATGTTTGCTTGATGAAAGAGTTTAGGGAAGGCCAGAAGAAGTCACATCCTGTTTTTGTTGATCTAGAGAAGGGTTATAACAGGGTTCAGTGAGAGGAGCTGCGGTATCGTATGAGGAATTCGGGTGATGGTGGTGCAGAATGTGTATGAGGGGACGAGGGTTCTATCAGGAGAAGGTGCTGAGGAGGAGGAGAGGAAGGACGACGAGGTGAATGATCCACTGTAGAAGAAGGTGACGGGTTATCTGACATATAGATTGATGTTTAAAGTGGGACGTACCTTTGCCCGGGTGCTGTAGGCCTGCCAGTTGAGTTCTTCATCAGGCAGGACGTTCAGAGACATGTTACAGATGCCCGTCGCCATCTCATACTTGCCCGAGCGAAAGAACACGTTGGCCAGCTGGTTCAGAGTGAACGCGTCATCTGTGGCCAGCTTGATACCCTGTAAACACACGATAATAAATCATCTTCATTTATTTTATCATTTATTATATTTATCATGTTTTAAAACCACCTCCTTGTTTCTACACTCACTGTCCATTTTATCAGCTTCACTTACCATATAGAAGCACTTTGTAGTTCTACAATTACTGACTGTAGTCCATCTGTTTCTCTACATGCTTTGTTACCTCCTTTTACTCTGTTTACCACTTATTTAGGTGGCGGATCATTCTCAGCACTGCAGTGACACTGACATGGTGGTGGTGTGTTAGTGTGTGTTGTGCTGGTATGAGTGGATCAGACACAGCAGCCCTGCTGGAGTTTTTAACACCGTGTCCACTCACCGTCCATTAGACACTCCTACCTAGTCGGTCCACCTTGTAGATGTAAAGTCAGAGACGATCGCTCATCTATTGCTGCTGTTTGAGTCGGTCATCTTCTAGACCTTCATCAGTGGTCACAGGACGCTGCCCACGGGGCGCTGTCGACTGGATGTTTTTGGTTGGTGGACGATTCTCAGTCCAGCAGTGACAGTGAGGTGTTTAAAAACTCCAGCAGCGCTGCTGTGTCTGATCCACTCATACCAGCACAACACACACTAACACACCACCACCATGTCAGTGTCACTGCAGTGCTGTGAAACAGATGGACTACAGTCAGTAATTGTAGAACTACAAAGTGCTTCTATATGGTAAGTGGAGCTGATAACATGGACAGTGAGTGTAGAAACAAGGAGGTGGTTTTAATGTTATGGCTGATAAACACGTACCGTCCCGTAGCAGGTCAGAGGCTCCGATCCGGACAGGCCGCAGTCGTGGACCGACATGGGAACGGTGGGGAAGTCCTCGACCCTCTCCAGCATGAGTCCAGTGTAACACCAGGCCAGCGCTGAGAACGGGGACAGGAGGAGTCAGTCCCGAAAAAGCACGTCACTAAAGCAGAGCTGAACACCGCGGTAAAAACCGGCCCGACCGGTCCGAGTCCGGGTAACAAAGACACGACGTATCAAACAAAACAAACAGATCTCAGACATGACAGACGGGAGGACGGCATGGTTACCTTTAAGGCGTGTCGAGTCTGATTTCAGAGTCTCTGTCAGCAGTGAAAGGCCTTTGTTAAAGTGGGTGACCCCGGCGTACTCCAGATCTTTCGAATCGCTCACCATACCGTATAATCTGTAGAGACGAGACGATTTAGAAATCATGCGTTTAATGTCTTGAAGCGGATTAAAGAAATATGTGTGTTATTTTAAGTAATCCTCGTCTATCCTACCTGTAGCGCAAGAACAATTACCGCACACAATCATTCCACATACACAGATCAGCCATAACATTAAAACCACCTCCTTGTTTCTACACTCACTGTCCATGTTTTTCAATGGTCAGGACCCCCACAGGACCCCCAACAGAGCAGGTATTATTTAGGTGGTGGATCATTCTCAGCACTGCAGTGTGTTAGTGTGTGTTGTGCTGATACGAGTGGATCAGACACAGCAGTGCTGCTGGAGTTTTTAAACACCTCACTGTCCCTGCTGGACTGAGAATCATCCACCAACCAAAAACATCCAGTCGACAGCGCCCCGTGGGCAGCGTCCTGTGACCACTGGTGAAGGTCTAGAAGATGAGCGACTCAAACAGCAGCAATAGATGAGCGATCGTCTCTGACTTTACATCTACAAGGTGGACCGACTAGGTAGGAGTGTCTAATAGAGTGGACAGTGAGTGGACACGGTGTTTAAAAACTCCAGCAGCGCTGCTGTGTCTGATCCACTCATACCAGCACAACACACACTAACACACCACCACCATGTCAGTGTCACTGCAGTGCTGAGAATGATCCACCACCTAAATAATACCTGCTCTGTGGTGGTCCTGACCATTGAAGAACAGGGTGAAAGGGGGTAACAAAGCATACAGAGAAACAGATGGACTACAGTCAGTAATTGTAGAACTACAAAGTGCTTCTATATGGTAAGTGGAGCTGATAAAATGGACAGTGAGTGTAGAAACAAGGAGGTGGTTCCTAATATTGTATTGTGTTGGTCCCCCTTTTGCTGCCAAAACAGCCCTGACCCATCGAGGCATGGACTCCACTAGACCCCTGAAGGTATGCTGTGGTATCTGGCACCAAGATGTCAGCAGCAGATCCTTTAACTCTTGTAAGCTGTGAGGCGGGGCCTCCATGGATCGGACTTGTTTGTCCAGCACGTCCCACAGATGCTCGACTGGATTGAGATCTGGGGAATCTGGAGGTCAAGTCAACACCAGGCCACAGCCATCAGCGTCTCCATGAAAGGGTGAACATGGTCTGCAGCAATGCTTAGGTAGGTCAGTGGACCTGATTATTACTCTGGTACCTTTATATTATAAAAAGGGCTTTAATTATTGTCATCAGACCCAACATACAGTGATTGACTATCCTTTATATGCTAATTTATTTCACGGATGAGAATTAATTAGTACCTTATGTGTATTGTTGCCATTTTGAAGTACCAGCTCCCCTTTTCTTCATTTGGGATCTAAAAACAGCACAAATATATTAAATTTTATATTAAAAATAATATATATATATATAAACATGCTATAAATTTGGGTTTAAAGGATTCTGACTCCATTAAAAGTCTCACCAGATCTCCTCCGTGTTGGAGAGCCCGGCTGTACAGAGTAAGCGCGGTGGTCAGCCTCTCCTGCAGGTCTTCATCTTTTTCTATCTCTATATCATGAAGCTGGGCGAACGCCTGTTCCACCAGGCACCACGCCCCCCTGAGCCTGCCCTCGCCCGTCTCCGTGTCCATTAAACCCGCCACACGCTCCAGACACTCGCCCTCCTCCTTCTCCTGCCCTAACTTCTCATACACGTGACCCAGGTTGGCCCAGGCGTTGAGGTTCCCCGAATCCTCCTGGCAGACGCCCCTGAAGATCTCCTCGGCATGGTCCAGCTCGTCCAGGTGATAAGCGAGCAGGCCCAGCATGTTCCTCACGGCGTACTGCTGCCTGCCTGCTTCTGCCTCCAGTTCGGCCCGCAGGCTCTCGCGCTTCAGCTGGGTGTCCCGCCCGCGCAGGGAGCCCGGCCCGGTCGGCTCGCCGTTCAGGTGCAGCGGCAGGGAAAAGTGTCCGGGTATGAAGGGCATAGCGTCGATAAGGGACTCGATGTCATCCTCTGTGCTTTCCTCCATGATCTCCTTCTTATAACTCACACACACACTCACACACACTAACAATAGGACAAAGACTGGAGAAGAAATGTTGTAAGCAGGACTGGAAATACGGGTTCGAGGTAGAGAACTGGGCGGGGTGGGGAGGAGGAAAGAATGATGCACTTTATCGAGTACGGTCTTGTTTCTTTATTACCATGAAACACTTTTCACTGAGTCTGATTTTCTATGATCCAGAATAAACCTGACAGAGCCCGTCCTCATGTATAATGTGTGTATTATTAGTAAAACCTCAGTCAGGAACAGCAGGGAAGATAAAATCTGCAATGCAGCTGCTATGAAACTTTATCGGAAAGCATCAGTTAACGACATAATAATCAGTAATCACTGATTTCTGCTTATATTGTATATTTAAGTATGTTAAGCTGACATGCTTGTGTATTGATTGAGAACAGACTGTCTCCAGGGTTGGTGGGTACTTATATTAATATTTAATTATTTAATATTCAGAGTATAAAATCAGTATTGATTCTAATATACTTTTTTTTAACATGGCAGTAGAATAGAGTCAGAGAGTCAGTCAGAGTCAGAGAGGTTTTATTGTCATTTCAGCTACATACATGTACATATTGAAACGAAACAGCGTTCCTCTAGAATCACGGTGTAACACGGTACAAAAAGTGCAAGACAAAACAAAACACTGTAAATACAACAATAATACAAAAAATCCTATAATAAATAACTACAAAAGATATTCCTAATTATCCCTAATCTAAACAAGTAATTAGAAGACAGGACTAAAGACAAGTGTTAGTACATGATGGTGAATAGATGGTACAATGGTGAGCAGAGCAGAGTGCCTTTATTTGTCATATATACATGTACATGTGTAGAGTACAATGAAATTCTTACTTCGTGTATCCCAGCTTGTTTGGACGCTGGGGTCAGTGCACAGGGTCAGCCATTGTATGGAGCAGAGACGGTTAAGGGCCCCTTGCTTAAGGGCCAACAGTGGCTGCATAGCAGAGCTTGGATTTGAACTCTCAACCTTTTAGTTGATAGAGCAAAGCTCTACCCACTAGGCTCCCACTGTTCCTTATTTCCGTATTTTAGATCATTACCTTTTTATCTTATATAAATATATTTTATCTTTATCTTTATCTTTTATCTTTAGAAAACTTTAAACCCGACAGCATGGTGGTTTGGTGCGTAGCACGGTCATCTTACAGCAAGAAAGTCCTGGGTTTGATTCCCACTGGAGCGTGGTCCTTTGAGTATGTATGTGAGTGTGTGTGTGAGAGTGAGTGAGTGTGTGAGAGTGAGTGAGTGAGTATGAGTGTGAGTATATAAATGAGTGAGTGAGTGTGAGTGAGTGAGTATGTGAGTGTGTATGAGTGTGTGTGTGTGTGTATGTGAGTGAGTGAGTGAGTGTGTGAGTGTGTATGTGAGTGTGTATGTGAGTGTGTATGAGTGTGTGTGTGTGTGTGTGTGAGTGAGTGAGTGAGTGAGTGTGTGAGTGATTGTGTATGTGAGTGAGTGTGTGTGTGTGTGTGCGTCTATACACACACCTGTCACCAGGTGAGGGACAGTGGGTGACCATGTCTCATACACACATACACACACACACACACACACACACACGCACAAACTGATCATTTTTCTACCTCATTAATGTAAATATTATAATTTTTATTGTTATTTTTTTTGAACTGTTTTTATTAATATTTTATTCTATTTTATAATATTTTTTGCACATGTAACTGTTCTGTATATTTTTGTTTTTTCTTTTTATTGTTTATATTTCTCTGTAACTTGCTTTGGCAATACGAATGTCCTTATTTGTCATGCCAATAAAGCTTCTTTTGAGTTTGAGTTTGAGTTGAGTGTGTGTGTGTGAGTGAGTGAGTGAGTGTGTATGTGAGTGTGTATGTGAGTGAGTGAGTGAGTGTGTATGTGAGTGAGTGTGTATGTGAGTGAGTGAGTGAGTGAGTGAGTGAGTGAGTGTGTATGTGAGTGAGTGAGTGAGTGTGTGTGTGTGAGTGAGTGAGTGAGTGTGTATGTGAGTGTGTATGTGAGTGAGTGAGTGAGTGTGTATGTGAGTGAGTGTGTATGTGAGTGAGTGAGTGAGTGAGTGAGTGAGTGAGTGTGTATGTGAGTGAGTGAGTGAGTGTGTATGTGAGTGAGTGTGTATGTGAGTGAGTGAGTGAGTGAGTGAGTGTGTATGTGAGTGAGTGTGTATGTACATTCACAGTAAAGAAGGAGTAAATCAGGCAGTTAAAAATATTAATCAGATCTTTAAAAATACAGCAAATAAAGCTCAATTAAAAATTAAATCTAAATCAAAACCTAAACCTAAACCTACAAAAGATGACAGCTGGTTCGACAAAGACTGTCAAATGTTAAGAACAGAACTCCGTAAAATATCAAACCAAAAACACAGAGACCCAAACAACAGTAACACACGACTTCTTTACTGTGAAACCCTCAAACAATATAAACGTACACTCAGAACCAAAAAAGCTCAGTACACCCAAAAACAACTAACAATTATTGAACAATCAATCAACACACATCAATTCTGGGACAATTGGAACAAATTAAAACATAGAGAACAGGAAGAATTGGCCATTCAGGATGGGGATATCTGGACAACCCATTTCCAATCACTCTTTAAAAATGTAGAATTAGATTCAAATCCTGAACAAATTCAAATTATTAGTAAGTTAGAGGAACTGGAACGGGCTGTTAAAAACCACCAGAATCCTCTAGACTCTCTCATTACTGAGCAGGAACTTAAAGACAACATTAAAAAACTAAAAACAAAGAAATCATCAGGACCTGACGGGATCCTGAATGAAATGATCAAACACAGCAGCTCCAAATTTCACCTGGCGATGTTAAAAGTCTTTAACCTGGTTCTGAGTGTCGGTTCCTTCCCTGAAATCTGGAATCAAGGTCTCATAACACCCATCTACAAAAGTGGAGATAAATTCGACCCTAATAATTACCGGGGCATCTGTGTGAGCAGTAACCTGGGGAAGTTATTCTGTAGTATAATTAACTCACGATTATTACACTTCCTTACCCAACACAACGTCCTGAGTAAAAGTCAGATTGGTTTTCTACCAAATTACCGCACTACCGATCATATTTACACCCTACACACCCTGATCGAAAAATATGTAGTTCAAAATAACTCTAAAATATTTGCATGTTTTATTGATTTAAAAAAAGCTTTTGATTCCATTTGGCATGAAGGATTGTTTTATAAAATGTTAGAGAGTGGTGTAGGGGGTAAA
>NC_085993.1:51642179-51654679 GCF_030014385.1 Trichomycterus rosablanca
GCAGTGATGGAGCACCGGATCTGAAGGAGCTGGAGGTGCTGGAGGTGAAGGTGGGCAGAAAGACACCGGCCGGGCTGCTCAGGTGGATGCGGCAGGACGCGGCGCAGCAGCGCGGGGAGCAGAACCAACCCAACCGTCCTGAGGTCGGAGACCCGGCGCAACACTCACTGGATGAGAAGATCAGGAAACTCAGAATGGAAATGGTAAGATTTACACCAGCAGAACACAGCCTGACTGTATTTATACCGCTCAGTATAAACCAACTTTAAATATCTTGAGCTGAAGTCGGAAATCTGCATCCACATAGTGGAGATACCTGCGGTGTTTTAATATGGGTTGCTAGTCAAAATACACATAAAGTACACCTAGTGTTGGGTTATATGTCTCTTTTGACCTCCATCTGCCACTTTTCATACCTGTTTCCCACCTTCTGGCACAACCTTGGTTAGATCTTTGACTTTTCTACCTGGCAGATTTGGCTGCACCAAGAGTTCAACCAAATTTGTCTGTTTTCTTGACTTTTCAGTGCAGTCCACATATTTTGTGCAGGGTTGAGGTTAGAACTGTATTAATGGCATTCCGAAAGCCCCCCGTGTAACCTAATTTATCCATTCTGAAACCAGTTCTGACTTGTGTCAGATTGCTGATAGACCCAGTTGCATCTAGGAATGTTAAGCCAATCGTCTATTATTCCATCCTTTTTCACAGCAGGTGTAGTGTTGTTGGGTTTGAGTCTCTCTTCCTTTCTCTTCTAAACCAGCTTCTATTTAGATTTCTAAACTCTTTGGAGTCTTTGTTTTATCTGACCATAACAGTCTCTTCCAAAAAGCTCATTCTTAATGTCTAACTTAAGTCAAGCTTTAGGAAACTGATTTTCGAACCCTTTAACACTATGGCAGTGTGCAGCTTGCTTGACAATTAACAGCTTTTTAACTTATGAAAGACGTTTCTTTCTTTGGTGGTTTTTGGATCTTACAGTCTGGACGGTTGCCTCTCCATATAAGTGAGAGTTTAGACTTTCCTCCTGACCTCAGCTTTTGAGTTACATACAACTGCTTACAGATGATCTATGTTGTGATAAAATGGATTTAAGAGACATTTTGACTTTCATAAATTGCTACAGACCTTCTTGTGTGTTTTTGGAAAAATTCTTGTGACTCAGACCAATGGTTGCAGTCAAACATGCTAAAATTTAAGGATAGGATAGGAGACAGGATGGGACACAGGACAGGACTGGACAAAGCAGGGCATAGAATATAGTAGCATAGGAGGATAGGATAATACAGGACAGGATATGGTAGGACAGGGTATAGAATATAGTAGGATTGGACAGGGTAGGATAATATAGGATAGAATACCAGCATCAATAATAAAATAAATAGAAATATATGACTTGATACAACACCCAATGAGATAAAAAGATATGAAATACACTGTCGAGTGTTTGCATGATGATGTGGATATACACACAGGGTTTGAATAGTGCAAACACAACAGTGTAACCGGTATCACAGTAGAAATAATAGAAAATAATTATTATTATTACGCAAATTGTATTGATTTTATGTACATAATGTAAAGTGATACACTGAGGCGTCACCAGTTGTAGTTACAGATTGTCCTACACCAAGTATAATCAATAATCTTAGTTGTGGGCGCCCAATGCCGAGATTCTGAACTCCTTGGTTCGAAACTCAGCATTGTCACCGGTCGGCTGGACGCCATCTGGAGGGCATAATTGGCAGATACTAATTGGCCACCGTATCTGCGGGTGTGGACCGGACTATGTGTGGGTGGGTGGGTCTTCATTCACTGTGTCAGGACCCTGATTGGCGGAAGAGACACCAGTGCAGAACGCTCAGGGAGAAGAGGAGGGCGACGTGCTCTCCTCGGATGCAATCGGGTATCTCTCAGCAGCGGAAGACAAAAAAATGTTGTGCGCTAAACTACGAGGAAAATGGAGAGAAAATGCAAAAACATAATAATAATAATCTTAGTTGCGGCATGTTTGTTTTCCACCTAACAGATACTGTAATATAGTTTAAAAAACCCACAGTACACTTATAAAATATACTCAAATTGTTGACATATACAATTCATTTAAACAGCATTTTTTACAATAAACACAGTTTCAAAGCAACTCCAGGACCAAACACCAAACATTCCTCTGTTGAAAGGCCGGAGCAACAGCTGCAAGGAAAACCCCTTAAAATTACAAAGAGGAACATTAAGAGGAACCAGACTCAACAGGGACCCCCATCCTGCTTCTGTGGCCTAGAATTAAATCAAACAAACCGTATTTATAAGATAAAATAAATTCTAACAGTCCTCTTTTAGTCCAGTCTGTGGTAGAATAAAGTCTAATAATGAGTTCTGGACATCATATCCAGCAGAAGCTGTTTGTTTCCTGTCAGAATCACAGACGATGTAGTTAAAATGTTTTATGAAATTATTAATAGTGAAATATTATTTGTACAGAGAGTAGCATGAGAATTTGACACCCTATATATACGTATATATATATATATAAAATAAATAATCCATACAGGTTTTATTATGTAGAACAGTGAAATAAAACCACATCAGGTCAAGATCTCTGAAGATTATGTAACGTTATGGCATTACATTGTTAGATCTTTGCAGTTTTAACTAAAACCTGGACTAATATTATAGCATGCATGCCGGTAGATGAGACACGGTTGCAATAGAAGCCGTACAGTCCTGTTACAACACAAACACGCAGCTGATACGATAAAATTCAACTTTTGTAAGCAGCACAATCAGTATAATGATGCAAGGTTGCCATGCAACAACAGATGACTTAGAGAAGCTTGTGTAATGATGTGTGTGTGTGTGTGTGTGTGTGTGTGGAGCTTCACCTGTGTGTGGTGTTATTATTCAGGAATTCCTTATAGCAGTGAGACGTGTGTTTTACGGCTCTGCTCCGGCATGTCCGACAAACACACCTAACGTCCGAACGAATGTAGACCAGCATTTCTGGGGTCTGATGTTCTCCTTCTTGGAGTCTGATGTTCTTCTTTTTGGAATCTGATTTTCTCCTTTTTGGGGCCTGATGTTCTCCTTCTTGGGGTCTGATGTTCTCCTTTTTGGGGGGTCTGATGTCCTCCTTTTTGGGGTCTGATGTTCTCCTTTATGGGGTCTGATGTTCTCCTTTTTGGAGTCTGATGTTTTCCTTTTTGTGGTCTGATTTGCTCCTTTTTGGGGTCTGGGAACTAAAGTGCCTTATTATTTAGGACAGCTTTATTTATCGTGTATACATGTACACATGTACGGCGGCCCCTGGAGCAGACAGGGCTAAGGGCCTTGCTTAAGGGCCCAACAGTGGTTGCACGGCAGAGCCGGGATTCAAACTCTCAACCTTTTGATTGATAGCCCTGTACATTTCCTGTATATTTCTTATATACCCTTTATTTCTGGGCTGTGTGTCGTCCTTGTAAAGATGAAGCAGGATGATTTAATCCTCATCTACACCAATATCTACGTTCTGGGCTGCTTTTCATCTCCGTCTCATAAAAACCAGCTGGAATTCCTCAGACCAGTCCACCCACATTCCTCTAGACTCAGAAGCTTATCGCTCCTCCATGCCATGGATAGTGGAGTGGGAGAAAGCTGTGGGCGTGTTACAGAGCTGCAGAGGCGACCAACAACACAGTAGAACCTCGCTGTTCATACACAGGTCGTCCAGTCCAAAATGCCGTTCACACTGGGATTTGTCCGAATTCTGAATCAGTTTTCCCTGTAATGAATAATATAAACTTTATTTAAAGCAATAAATGTAGATAAAGTAAATAAAATGTATCAGTACTGAGGAGGCGTCACCAGCCGACTGGTTCTCTTTAATCCAGACTAACAAAAGCATAATAATCTAACACAGAACTTAATGTAAACAGGGTTTATGTTCATATGATCACATTCTCAAGTGCAGCACGTGTTTATGGTGTTCTGTACACACAGCAACGTGCTTCAGCTTATATCAGAAATAAAATAGTTAGATGTAGCCACGTCTCATTAAGTCCCACGTACAGTAACGACAGAATGAGCCCAGATTCTAACCTCCACATTCACTCAACACTTACTTCACATTCTAAACCATGTAAACACAGTGGTGACTGCTCCAGCGCATTCACATGAGAAGCTTTATGCGCTTTGAGCGCCGCAGCAACCGCAAAAATCACTAAGAAATACGCTATTCCAAGATCTCCATGATTAAGAAGTGTAATGAAACAATATAGACGTGCAACATGGCGCCGGTGCTGCTGTGGTACCATCAAAGCTTTACACAGTGACCAAACCAGCTTTTAGTTTTGTACCAGTTTTAAGTATCACCAAACTTTGGATGATTTGGGTTTTATTTGAAAGCTCTACAATCGTCCTCTGACGGCTGCAGACGGTGTTTTTTAAGACGGAGCTTAATGCCGCCGACCAGTGACGGGAGCAGATACGACTGAGGTCCTGCACACAGTGAGTAGTGCTGAGGGAATCATATGAACGGAGACTATGTAGAAATTAAAAAATATCTTTTATAAACATAGTTTTAAAAACGATGCATCGACTTAAAATATTGACTAAATCGACTAGGTCAATCAGTCGCAGCGGCCCTACAGTATAACTGGCTCGTCCGAAAGAGGGAGGATCATAGGGATTCCTCATAAGTGCTGCAGTTACGCCCTCTGCTGGCTGATCGATGATGCTCTGTGCGCGATACGGATCTCCACTTAAACCCAGAAGGTGCAGGTGAAAATAAGCGGCCTGTACTGCACACCTACTGTTTAGTCCTATGTGGAAGAAAGTAAGTGCCCCCTTAGCTACCAAATCAACCAGTTAACCAAATTTAAATGATAAACTAAACGCATTTTTATTTACTCGTGTTTTTATTTTATATCAGAATTTATATCTGAATATCTGAAACATTTAAATGCAACTAATTAGCAAAAAGTAGAAGAAATTATCTATTCAATTCAAATACACAAATTTAATGAAATTGTCTTCGGTTGCCAGTTTATTATTAAACCCTCCAAAGTATCAGTAAAATAACTGATTAATTATTAGATTCAATGCAATTAAGCTGATTGTACCAGACTTAAAGCGATTCTCGTGTTATTAATCTGCTTTATGTGGCTTTAATCATCGAGATACAGCAAAAATAATCAATAAACGGAGAGAAAATGTGAGATCTAATCGTACAGAACTTCGATTAATAGGTTCCACTGTGTGTCATTAGCATTACATTCAATTTTCTTTCTTTTTTAAAGACCCTCTTCACACATTCAGTCACATCTATTTCCCACGTGAAGATAATTTCTAAAGGAAATGATATGGATCCAGGCTGAGGTCCATTAAGGAAACGTTCCCGTGCCCTCCTGATTGAGTACGAGGGGAGTCAGAAGTCGGTGGAGATCCATTAGACGTAGTGCTTTTGTCAGCCTCGTTTCCGATTAGTCCGGGGATCGGTATTGATCAGGATGAGAAGGAGAAACCCTGAGGCTCTGATCGATCTCGGGCTTTATAGCCTGCGAGTAGTTCTGTGATTTTACATCTGTGGTTTACAGTCCTTCGTCCTACATTCCTGAGAAGAGGGCGTGTCTAAATCTTTAGATCCCTTATAATACTCCTACTGAGGCGCCTTAATTCTGAGTGATGATCTGACTGAATAACGTCCATCTCAGATGAGCTTGAACCCTGAATCCTCAGCGTCGGCGCTTCTGCACGTTGTTGATTAGGAGCGTAACGCATCACAGATCTTACAGATCGGATCGTTTCACGATTGTTGGGTCTCGGATCAAACCGGATGGTTTTCGGATCAGCATTTATTAATACTTGAAGAATGTCAAGAAAACGTAAAGCAGGGAACTTAAATAAAAGCTTTTAAGATGTTTCTCGGCTCCTGGTTCTCTCACTGACGCACTACAGCGATGCCGGATGTATCACTGTGGTCGTATGGCGTTCTGGTACCACAGCGCTCGCATGCTGTACTGGTTTTGTCCACCACCCTTCCTCCACCATCAGTTTATGTTACAGGGAAGCCAAAATGCTCCCATATGTGTGATTTAAACCATGCAGGAGGCTTATCAGGTTCTTCCTCTCCTCCAGTAGCCATGACTACGTCCCACGGGCCATTTGTGACCCGTTAACATTTGAGAAATTCCGCTAGCACACCAGCAACGAGATTCTGAACTCCTCGGTTTGAAACTCGGCTTTGCCACCAGTCGGCTGGGCGCCATCTAGCGGGCATAATTGGCAGTGCCTGCAGGGAGGGATGACCGGACTATGTGGGCAGGGTCTTCAAATGCTGTGTAAGGACCCTGATTGGTGGATAGAGGTGCCTGTGCCTATGCAGGGTGCATGGGTGGAAAAGTGTTCCATTGAGGGCTGCGTGCGGGTCGGAGGAGGTGTGAGCAGCAATGTGCCCGCCTTGACTGCAAAATATCGGGATCCCCCAGCAGTGGAAGACAAATTGACTACGATAAACTGGGATTAATTTGTTTTGCCTCTATTAATCAGGTTTTTAACAAGCTGCTTGAAATGTTTGACCTCTGGGCGGCGCTCTCACATGAAACGAATCCAAAACTCACCCCGTTTTCATCCCCCCGACTCAAAACATTAACATCACACCTACATTAACGTTCCCCAGTTTGTGGATGAACGCAGCGGCTCCGGAGAACCGGAAACCAGACGCCGAGCGCAGACGATTTCAGGAGTGCTGAGTTCAGAGGGAAGTGGATATGTTTATTATAAAGAAGTATCATAATCTAACCGTTAGGATTATAAACCAGTGAGTGAAATCGCGACACTGGAAGTGGAATTGTTAGTAATCAGGAGCTCTTATTATTATATTTATATTATTATATTTATTTTATTATAAAGACTCTGTGCCCCCGTGGTTGTGAGTCTGGACCCCGCTGCTGCAGGGTTTTGGTTCGTCTCGTTCTGTCTCTATCTCTGCTGAACAGACGGTAAACACGGGGGACGGCGTGAGGACAGACGGAGGACATGACCGTCGTGTTTCCCACAGTCTCAGCTCGATACAGAGATAGCGACAGTGGGCTGTGATAGGCGCTGAAGGACGTCGGCGTGGGTGACGTGGCACGACATGGAGTGAAGCGTCACGATAATAATAATAATACATTTTATTTATATAGCGCTTTTCAAGATACTCAAAGACGCTTTACATAAGACAAATAATCAAAACAAATACGTACATACACCATACAAATCATAGTACAAAATCAAAATAGTACATCAACATCAAGAATAATTAAGATAAAAACAAAGAGAGCAGCATAAGACAGTTCATTAAAAATTAGCTAAATTATGAGAGAGAACAACAAATATAGAACAATTTCTTAAAATTAGACAGAAACAGGACAGATTCACATGCAATCAGGAAACTGAAAACTTTACAAGTTTTAGGATCTAGGACTTCACATTTCTGTCGTGATCTAAGTATAAAAACTATTAAAAAGAATAGCAAAAATAAAAGCATTTATTTCGTGTTGTTACAAGTTAAATGCCATATTGAATAGATGAGTTTTGAGAAGTGACTTGAATTTGGACAGGTCAGGACAATCTCGTAGGTGTTTGGGGAGAGCATTCCATAAAGATGGAGCAGCTATGGAAAAGGCCCTGTCACCCCAGGTCCGGTGCTTGGTCCTAGAGGGTATGGACAGTAGGTTAGCCTCAGAAGAGCGAAGGCTACGGGAGGGAATGTGCTGATGGAGCAGGTCGGTGAGGTAGGATGGGGCCTGATTATGGAGAGCTTTGTGAGTGAATAGAAGAATTTTGAATTGAATGCGTTGAGCAACGGGAAGCCAATGAAGTTTTTGGAGAACAGGTGTAATATGATCACGGGAGCGAGTATGAGTAAGGAGGCGAGCAGCTGAATTCTGGATATACTGAAGTTTTTTTAGGATTTTGTTAGATGTACCATAAAGGATGCTATTGCAATAATCAATTCTGGATGTAATAAAAGCATGAATCAAGGTTTCGGCGGCAGAAAAGGAGAGTGATGGACGTAGACGTGCTATGTTTTTTAGATGAAAGAAAGCAGTTTTGGTGATGTGATTTACATGGCGGTCAAAAGAGAGGTTGCTATCAAAAATTACACCAAGATTTCGGATGTTAGAAGACGGAGACAAAGTGTCATTATCAATGGTAATTTGAAAATTTTTTGTGGTTTTTGCCAGGGTCGTAGGACCTACGATGATCATATCTGATTTTTCACAGTTTAATTTGAGGAAATTAGCTTTCATCCACAATTTCATTTCAGTGATGCAATTTGTCAGAGTGGAGTGAAGTTCAGTATTAATGGATTTGGAGGAGATGTAAAGCTGAATATCATCAGCATAGCAGTGGAAATGTAAACCATGCCGACGGATGATGTCACCAAGGGGGAGCATATAAAGAATAAACAAAAGGGGACCTAACACTGAGCCTTGGGGAACGCCTTGGGACAGTGGAGCAATGGCAGAACTACAATTGTTGATATTAACAAACTGTTGTCTGTTTACGAGATATGACCTTAACCACAAAAGGGCAGTACCAGTGATGTTGACAGAGGATTCAAGGCGGGACAGAAGAATGGAGTGATTAATGGTGTCAAAAGCTGCAGTAAGATCAAGGAGGACGAGAATATTAATTTGTCCAGAGTCTGAGGAAAAAAGAAGGTCATTTGTGACTTTGAGGAGGGCTGACTCAGTGCTGTGCTGGGGGCGGAAACCAGACTGAAATGATTCAAATAGATTATTGGAATTTAGGTGATCTTTGAGCTGTGAGGCAACAACACGTTCCAGTATTTTCGACAGAAATGGAAGATTGGAAATGGGCCGAAAGTTACTCATAATGTTAGAGTCAAGTCCAGGTTTTTTAAGTATGGGAGTAACAGCAGCCAATTTGAGTGATTGAGGGACTGAGCCAGAACTAAGAGAGGAATTGATTATCTCTGTGATAAGTGATGAGATAACTGGAAAACAACCCTTAACAAGTTTTGATGGAGCAGGATCCAAAACACAAGTGGAGCTTCGCATCCCTGTTAAGATCTCAGATAGGTCCAAATGAGACACAGGTGAGAACTGAGACAGAGGCTGGGTAATAAATTGAGATGAGATAGGCGGAGAAACAGAGATGACAGGGGAAACTGTCAGAAAATTGTGGATATTCTCAACTTTTGTTTGAAAAAATGAGAGGTAAGAGTTACACTTGTCAACTGTAAAGGAATTGGTAGTATTGTCAACTGGTTTGAGAAGTTTATTTATTGTGGAAAAGAGAGTCTTAGGATTTGTTGATCCAGCATGTATGAGTTCGGAATAGTAAGTGGATCGGGCTGCCGTAAGAGCGTCTTTGTAATGTTGAAGATAATCAGAATAAATCTGATAATGTACTGTTAGACCGGTTTTCTTATAAAGTCTTTCAAGCTGGCGTTTACGGGATTTCATTTGGTGAAGCTCAATTGTGTACCATGGTGCAGAATGACTAAATGAAACAAATTTGGTTCTCAAAGGAGCCAGCTCATCAAGACATGAGGCGAGTATGTCATTATAGTAATCGACAAGGTCAGATGAATTACTAGACAGTACAGGACAGACAGACATCTTTTTAACAAGAGAATCTGAGAAAGCAGAGGGAGAGATATATTGAAGATTCCTGAAGGATATTTTACGTTTAGCTCTAGTGATGGGCCTAGTGACCTCAATGTCCATGATGATTGTCAAATGATCAGAGACAGTAAGGTCATGGCTGGACGGCTGATGAACTAGGACACCAGTAGAGCAGACAAGGTCAAGAGTATGACCTTTTTTATGAGTTGGAAAATGTATATGTTGTGTGAAATTAAAACACTGTAACAATTCCAAAAATTCCCTGGCAAATTTACAGTTGTTGTCATCAATATGGATGTTAAAATCACCCATAAGCAGTACAGAGGATGAGAGGGCACTAAGCTGGGTTAAAAAATCTGAAAAGTCAGAGAGAAAGGAAGCGTTTGGCTTTGGCGGACGATAAACTACAGCAGTGACCAGAGGAGTAGGCCCTGACAACTTGAAAGCCAGGTGTTCAAAAGAAAGAGCAGCAGGAAAAGACAAAGTGGTTATTTTAATATCATCCCTATAGACTGCAGCAACACCACCACCTCGCCCTTCCATACGAGGTTCATCAATATACGAGTATCCCATTGGCGTGGTCTGATTTAACGTAAAATAATCCAAGGGTTTATGCCAAGTTTCAGTGAGACAGAAAAAGTCTAGTTCACTGTCAGATATAAATTCACTAAGTACAGTACTTTTTGTGTTGAGTGAACGAACATTAAGCAATGCCATTTTCAAGTGGTATTGTTGTGTAGTTGGCTGTGAGGAACGAGGAAGAGAACGGAGATTTGCTAAGTCCACTCCGCGTTTCCCATCCCACTCCGTGGACAGCGTTGTCATGGAGACTACACCGCTACTGGTGTGCAAGGCAGCAGCGCTCTGATGACGTGTTTGCGGAGCGACAGTGCGCACGGCTGACCAGAAGGATGGAATAGCGTTACCGTTTCGAAGATAAACAAGCTTTCTCCGGGAGCCCCTGTGAATATAACGAGGCCGGCGAAGGAGTCCAAGCTGTTTGATGACCGGAATACACGATGGAGTAGTGCAGTTGTTGAACTTCCTCAGCTGGTCAACGGAATAGTTCAACATCGTGCCGATCCCAGGAAAACTCATCCACCGTTCACCACCGGCCGCAGACGCGATGTACAGTAGAAAGAACAAAAAGTATCAAAAGCACAAATAAAAGTATCAAAAGTAACATAAAAGAAATAGATCCACAAGGTGTGTAAAAAGATGAAAACGAAAAACGATAAAAATACAATAAAATACGGTAAAATACGGTAACGGTAGCGGCAGCCAAATGCGCCAGCGTCCACCATCACCATGGCAACTTCGATGAAATGCCAACCAGTCTGTGCATCCACGGCAAAATAGAATCCCTGCAGGGTATTTGCTCTGCAGTCATTGGCTCTCCGAGTTCGAATCTCGGCTCTGCTACCGGTCGGCTGGGCGCCCTTTAGCAGGCATGATGGGCAGTACATGCAGCAGACAAAATTGGCCACTAGTCTGCTGTGTGGGAAAAGCCGGGACTAAAAACAGAAAAGTGGGTGGGAGGAACGTGGAGATCAGAGCATGACTCTGTGCGCGAGACTGACTTCACGCGCCGGTCCACCGAAGTACAGGCGAATAAGATGGGTCGGTGGAGCGTGGACGTGTCAGAGGGAGGGCGTGTCAGGAGAATATACCCTCCTCATACACCATCGGGGTCTTCGGCTGACCAGGGTCGTAAAGGGCCACCCAGAAACCCTGAATGGGGTTCCATCGCACTTGCTCATAGACCATTAAAGTCGTGTCGTCATTTTGTAGTCCACGCCATGTTGTTATGCCCATATTTGGTAACCCGGGTCTGAGAGAAATTTTGAATGGGAAGAATGAACGGAGATTTCGAAAATTGCTTCTCTCGCATCCTGTAGTCATAAAAAATGTTCCAAAGCTTCAGTGGTCTATTTGCTTACTTCTAGACACAATTTAGGGCGGTCAATACACCTTCATGCCAGGAGGAAACCACATGGACGAGGGGGCGCTAGTGTCAGCACATATAGGGCTGATTAGCAGATTTAGGGGTGGCGGTATACCCCCCCTTTGCCCTGAGCTGCAGATCTGTGCTGTGCTCCTGCTGACGAGAGCCGGGGCGCCGTGATTGTGAGTGCTTCCGAAATTTATGGTCCTCACTGACAAAATCAATTCTCTCTCTCCGGAAGCTTCCACAGCAGCTAAGTAGCTTTTCATAGAGTCAACTCACGATATTAAAGTTTAATACTTTAGCATTATATACTGATCAGCCATAACATTAAAACCACCTCCTTGTTTCTACACTCACTGTCCATTTTATCAGCTCCACTTACCATATAGAAGCACTTTGTAGTTCTACAATTACTGACTGTAGTCCATCTGTTTCTCTGCATGCTTTGTTACCCCCTTTCATGCTGTTCTTCAATGGTCAGGACCCCCACAGGACCACCACAGAGCAGGTATTATTTAGGTGGTGGATCGTTCTCAGCACTGCAGTGACACTGACATGGTGGTGGTGTGTTAGTGTGTGTTGTGCTGGTATGAGTGGATCAGACACAGCAGTGTCCACTCACTGTCCACTCTATTAGACACTCCTACCTAGTCGGTCCACCTTGTAGATGTAAAGTCAGAGACGATCGCTCATCTATTGCTGCTGTTTGCTGCTCCAGTGTGGACAGCGGCAGTCCATTTATTTTCGGGCAGTGTTTACGACCCTCTGGAGAGCTTTTATCATCCGGTACTGTGCAGTTGGCATCACATGTTTCATACAGCACGTCTGTTTGCTCTCCAGAGCTGTGATGGGAGGTCATAGAGGGCTTTTTCTGCTAACGCTGCTAATACAATACACAATAGTTTGGGGAGGACCCTTTCCTGTTCCAGCATGACTGT